>NC_091305.1:5245000-5325000 GCF_038502225.1 Cherax quadricarinatus
CCTATAAATTAATTTGGGATTGTTCTTATTTGACCTAATTTCTCTTTCTGAAATATATATATATATATATATATATATATATATATATATATATATATATATATATATATATATATATATATATATATATATATATATATATATATATATATATATATATATATTCGTTATCATACGTGTGATCATCGTCAATAAAATCATTAACTATATCACCCAGGTGAGGCTAGACAGGTATTCCCTAAGTTCGTTATAATCTGCTGAACGAAAATTGGGGGATTTTACTGTGATGACGAGGGCGTCACAAGTGCGTCAGCTGGTACACAACTTTATTCCTAAACGTTGCAGCTACATCATTTACGTCATTTGAATATTTGCGCTGAAGAAGTACAAACCAAAGTCCAACTTGTTACTGAACGACAACACAAGGCCAGGAACGACAACACGAGATCAGGAGAGGGAACACGAGATCAGGAACGATAACACGAGATCAGGAGAGGGAACACGAGATCAGGAACGACAACACAAGATCAGGAGAGGGAACACGAGATCAGGAACGACAACACAAGATCAGGAGAGGGAACACGAGATCAGGAACGACAACACGAGATCAGGAACGACAACACAAGATCAGGAGAGGGAACACGAGATCAGGAACGACAACACGAGATCAGGAGAGGGAACACGAGATCAGGAACGACAACACAAGATCAGGAGAGGGAACACGAGATCAGGAACGACAACACGAGATCAGGAGAGGGAACACGAGATCAGGAACGACAACACAAGATCAGGAGAGGGAACACGAGATCAGGAACGACAACACGAGATCAGGAGAGGGAACACGAGATCAGGAACGACAACACAAGATCAGGAGAGGGAACACGAGATCAGGAACGACAACACGAGATCAGGAGAGGGAACACGAGATCAGGAACGACAACACAAGATCAGGAGAGGGAACACGAGATCAGGAACGACAACACGAGATCAGGAGAGGGAACACGAGATCAGGAACGACAACACGAGATCAGGAACGACAACACAAGATCAGGAGAGGGAACACGAGATCAGGAACGACAACACGAGATCAGGAACGACAACACGAGATCAGGAGAGGGAACACGAGATCAGGAACGACAACACGAGATCAGGAACGACAATACAAGGTCAGGAACGACAGCACAAGATCAGGAACGACAACACGAGATCAGGAACGACAACACGAGATCAGGAACGACAACACGAGATCAGGAACGACAACACGAGATCAGGAGAGGGAACACGAGATCAGGAACGACAACACGAGATCAGGAACGACAACACGAGATCAGGAGAGGGAACACGAGATCAGGAACGACAACACGAGATCAGGAGAGGGAACACGAGATCAGGAACGACAACACGAGATCAGGAACGACAACACGAGATCAGGAGAGGCAACACGAGATCAGGAACGATAACACGAGATCAGGAACGACAACACAAGATCAGGAACGACAACACGAAGTCAGGAACGAAAATACGAGATCAGGAACGACAACACGAAGTCAGGAACGAAAATACGAGATCAGGAACGACAACACGAGGTCAGGAACGACAACACAAGTTCAGGAACGGCAACACAAGGTCAGGAACGACAACACAAGGTCAGGAACGACAACACGAGATCAGGAACGACAACACAAGGTCAGGAACGACAACACAAGGTCAGGAACGACAACACAAGGTCAGGAACGACAACACAAGGTCAGGAACGACAACACAAGGTCAGGAACGGCAACACAAGATCAGGAACGACAACACAAGGTCAGGAACGACAACACAAGGTCAGGAACGACAACACAAGATCAGGAACGACAACACAAGGTCAGGAACGACAACACAAGGTCAGGAACGACAACACAAGGTCAGGAACGACAACACAAGGTCAGGAACGACAACACAAGGTCAGGAACGACAACACAAGATCAGGAACGACAACACAAGGTCAGGAACGACAACACAAGGTCAGGAACGACAACACAAGGTCAGGAACGGCAACACAAGGTCAGGAACGACAACACAAGATCAGGAACGGCAACACGAGATCAGGAACGACAACACAAGGTCAGGAACGACAACACAAGGTCAGGAACGACAACACAAGGTCAGGAACGACAACACAAGGTCAGGAACGACAACACAAGATCAGGAACGACAACACAAGGTCAGGAACGACAACACAAGGTCAGGAACGACAACACAAGATCAGGAACGACAACACAAGGTCAGGAACGACAACACAAGATCAGGAACGGCAACACGAGATCAGGAACGACAACACAAGGTCAGGAACGACAACACAAGGTCAGGAACGACAACACAAGGTCAGGAACGACAACACAAGGTCAGGAACGACAACACAAGATCAGGAACGACAACACAAGGTCAGGAACGACAACACAAGGTCAGGAACGACAACACAAGATCAGGAACGACAACACAAGGTCAGGAACGACAACACAAGATCAGGAACGGCAACACGAGATCAGGAACGACAACACAAGGTCAGGAACGACAACACAAGGTCAGGAACGACAACACAAGATCAGGAACGACAACACAAGGTCAGGAACGACAACACGAGATCAGGAACGGCAACACGAGATCAGGAACGACAACACAAGGTCAGGAACGACAACACAAGGTCAGGAACGACAACACAAGATCAAGAACGGCAACACGAGATCAGGAACGACAACACAAGGTCAGGAACGACAACACAAGATCAGGAACGACAACACAAGGTCAGGAACGACAACACAAGATCAGGAACGGCAACACGAGATCAGGAACGACAACACAAGATCAGGAACGACAACACAAGGTCAGGAACGACAACACAAGGTCAGGAACGACAACACAAGGTCAGGAACGACAACACAAGGTCAGGAACGACAACACAAGGTCAGGAACGACAACACAAGATCAGGAACGACAACACAAGGTCAGGAACGACAACACAAGGTCAGGAACGACAACACAAGGTCAGGAACGACAACACAAGGTCAGGAACGACAACACAAGGTCAGGAACGACAACACAAGATCAGGAACGGCAACACGAGATCAGGAACGACAACACAAGGTCAGGAACGACAACACAAGATCAGGAACGACAACACAAGATCAGGAACGACAACACGAGATCAGGAACGACAACACAAGGTCAGGAACGGCAACACGAGATCAGGAACGACAACACAAGGTCAGAAAGCACATAGCACAAGGGACCTTCCTACCCAAACTTTTAGCTTCACCGAAGGTGATGTCTTCTCACCCACTCAGTACTTGACACGTCCCTCCCACGTACCACGTACCGTGTACGGGGTGAGCTGCAACCTTCCCAATATATTCATGTTCTTTCAATTTTGTATCTGCTGAAGAGGATCCCAGAAGGGAATCGAAATATGCAGATTAATTAATCTTCCGAGTTTCTGTCTTCAGGTAGACCATTATTGTGCATATGTTTATATATATATATATATATATATATATATATATATATATATATATATATATATATATATATATATATATATATATATATATATATATATATATATATATATATATATATATATATATATATATATATATATATATATACACACACACAAGGCTGAAAAATACCGAAAATTCATTACAACCACATTAGCGTCATGGGGATGACATGAACACGTCAGGGGTGGTGGTGGTCGTGACAACAATGCAGCAGAAGCCACGACCAGTGACTCAACATACCCTCAGAAATCAATCCTTCGCTTCCTGCCAACATTGTGAATGTTGTGTGGTTAACCGTTAAATGTTTTTCCGTCATTGTGGCGAGCACAATGTTTACTGTGTTGCAACCCTACCCAGGGACATGACTACCGTCCCTAGTGAGGGATCAGGGACATGACTATCGTCCCTAGTGAGGGATCTATGGCATGACTACCGTCCTTAGTAAGGGATCATATATATGATTACTGTCCTTAGTGAGGGATCAGAGACCTGACTACCGTTACTAGTAAGGGATCAGGGACCTGACTATCGTCCTTAGAGAGGGATCAGGGACATAACTACTGTCCCTATTGAGGAATCATGTACATGATTACCTTCCCTAGTGAGGGATCAGGGACATGGCTACCGCCCCTAGTGAGGGATCAGGGACATGACTATCTTCACTAGTGAGGGATCAGGGACATGACTACCGTCCCTAGTGAGGTATCAGGGACATGACTATTTTCACTAGTGAGGGATCAGAGACATGACTATCTTTACTAGTGACGGATCAGGGACATGACTACCGTTCTTAGTGAGGGATCAGGGACATGACTATATTCACCAGTGAGGGATCAGGGACATGACTACCGTCCCTAGTGAGGTATCAGGGACATGACTATTTTCACTAGTGAAGGATCAGAGACATGACATGACTATCTTTACTAGTGACGGATCAGGGACATGACTACCGTCCCTAGTGAGGTATCAGGGACATGACTATTTTCACTAGTGAGGGATAAGAGACATGACATGACTATCTTTACTAGTGACGGATCAGGGTCATGACTACCGTTCTTAGTGAGGGATCAGGGACATGACCAACTTCACTAGTGAGGGATCAGAGACATGACTATCGTCCCTGGCGAGGAATTCAGGGCATGACTATTGTTGCTGTTAAGGAATAATGGGCACGACTATCATTCCTAGAAGCATTAGCCAGGGACAAGGCTATCATCCCTAGAAGGATGAACCAGAGACAAGGCTATCAGTCCTAAAAGGATGAACCAGAGACAAGGCTATCATTCCTAGAAGGATCAACCAGGGCTAAGGCTATCATCCCTAGAAGGATGAACCAGAGACAAGGCTATCAGTCCTAGAAGGATGGACCAGAGACAAGGCTATCATCCCTAGAAGGATGAACCAGAGACAAGGCTATCATCCCTAGAAGGATGAACCAGAGACAAGGCTATCATCCCTAGAAGGATGAACCAGAGACAAGGCTATCATCCCTAGAAGGATGAACCAGAGACAAGGCTATCATCCCTAGAAGGATGAACCAGAGACAAGGCTATCATCCCTAGAAGGATGAACCAGAGACAAGGCTATCATCCCTAGAAGGATGAACCAGAGACAAGGCTATCATCCCTAGAAGGATGAACCAGGGTGTGTATAATGATCGTGATAGGACAAGTGTTTGAATAATTATATTATGTGGAGGGGGAGGGATAATAGTCATCCTGGGAAATGATGGAGGGAGGAAGGGGAGTGGGAAGGTTTTTAAGTGCTAAGGGCTTGGACATCCAACAGGCTGGTGTGAGCGTATTAGGAGTGAGTGGAGGTAAATGGTTTTTGTGGCTTGACGTGCTGTTGGAGTGTGAGCAAGGTAACATTTATAAAGGGATTCAGGGAAACCGGCCAGTAGGTCAAGACTGGAGGAGGTGGGAAGTTCAGTGCCTGTACTCTGAAAGAGGTGTTGAGGTGGGAAGTACAGTGCCTGTACTCTGAAGGAGGTGTTGAGATGGGAAGTACAGTGCCTGTACTCTGAAGGAGGTGTTGAGATGGGAAGTACAGTGCCTGTACTCTGAAGGAGGTGTTGAGGTGGGAAGTACAGTGCCTGTACTCCGAAGGAGGTGTTGAGGTGGGAAGTACAGTACCTGTACTCTGAAGGTGTTGAGGTGGGAAGTACAGTGCCTGTACTCTGAAGGAGGTGTTGAGGTGGGAAGTACAGTGCCTGTACTCCGAAGGAGGTGTTGAGGTGGGAAGTACAGTGCCTGTACTCCGAAGGAGGTGTTGAGGTGGGAAGTACAGTACCTGTACTCTAAAGGAGGTGTTGAGGTGGGAAGTACAGTGCCTGTACTCTGAAGGAGGTGTTGAGATGGGAAGTACAGTGCCTGTACTCTGAAGGTGTTGAGGTGGGAAGTACAGTGCCTGTACTCTGAAGGAGGTGTTGAGGTGGGAAGTACAGTGCCTGTACTCTGAAGGAGGTGTTGAGATGGGAAGTACAGTGCCTGTACTCTGAAGGTGTTGAGGTGGGAAGTACAGTACCTGTACTCTAAAGGAGGTGTTGAGGTGGGAAGTACAGTGCCTGTACTCTGAAGGAGGTGTTGAGGTGGGAAGTACAGTGCCTGTACTCTGAAGGAGGTGTTGAGATGGGAAGTACAGTGCCTGTACTCTGAAGGTGTTGAGATGGGAAGTACTGTGCCTGTACTCTGAAGGAGGTGTTGAGATGGGAAGTACTGTGCCTGTACTCTGAAGGAGGTGTTGAGATGGGAAGTACTGTGCCTGTACTCTGAAGGAGGTGTTGAGATGGGAAGTACTGTGCCTGTACTCTGAAGGAGGTGTTGAGGTGGGAAGTACAGTGCCTGTACTCTGAAGGTGTTGAGGTGGGAAGTACAGTGCCTGTACTCTGAAGGTGTTGTAGTGCTGAACTTCAGGAGTTTGTTTGGGCTCGGCAAGAATGATAGTGATGATGACTGTTATATATATATGTATATATATATAGATATATATATATATATATATATATATATATATATATATATATATATATATATATATATATATATATGAGACGTGAGACAAGTTTTTGAAGATGGAGATGACTGGACCAGACTCGACATGATCGCTACATTCACTTCCTCCTGACTTACCTAGTGAGAGTCCCAGGAACACTGAGAGACACCATCATGGCACCTCAGTATGACACTTCTACTATCTTACTCACACCTTGTGCAGTACTGACCACTCAAGTACACAGTAACTGTTGTAGTGATGGACACAGTAACTGGTAAAGTGATGGACACAGTAACTGCTGTAGTGAAGGACACAGTAATTGTTGTAGTGATGGACACAGTAACTGGTAAAGTGATGGACACAGTAACTGCTGTAGTGAAGGACACAGTAACTGCTGTAGTGAAGGACACAGTAACTGGTACAGTGAAGGACACAGTAACTGTTGTAGTGATGGACACAGTAACTGTTGTAGTGATGGACACAGTAACTGTTGTAGTGATGGACACAGTAATTGCTGTAGTGATGGACACAGTAGCTGTTGTAGTGATGGACACAGTAACTGGTACAGTGATGGACACAGTAACTGCTACAGTGATGGACACAGTAACTGTTGTAGTGAAGGACACAGTAACTGCTGTAGTGAAGGACACAGTAACTGGTACAGTGATGGACACAGAAACTGCTGTAGTGAAGGACACAGTAACTGGTACAGTGATGGACACAGTAACTGCTGTAGTGAAGGACACAGTAACTGGTACAGTGATGGACACAGTAACTGGTACAGTGATGGACACAGTAACTGCTGTAGTGAAGGACACAGTAACTGCTGTAGTGAAGGACACAGTAACTGCTGTAGTGAAGGACACAGTAACTGGTACAGTGATGGACACAGTAACTGGTACAGTGATGGACACAGTAACTGCTGTAGTGAAGGACACAGTAACTGGTACAGTGATGGACACAGTAACTGGTACAGTGATGGACACAGTAACTGCTGTAGTGAAGGACACAGTAACTGCTGTAGTGAAGGACACAGTAACTGTTGTAGTGAAGGACACAGTAACTGTTGTAGTGATGGACACAGTAATTGCTGTAGTGATGGACACAGTAGCTGTTGTAGTGATGGACACAGTAACTGGTACAGTGATGGACACAGTAACTGCTACAGTGATGGACACAGTAACTGGTACAGTGAAGGACACAGTAACTGTTGTAGTGATGGACACAGTAACTGTTGTAGTGATGGACACAGTAACTGGTACAGTGATGGACACAGTAACTGCTGTAGTGAAGGACACAGTAACTGGTACAGTGATGGACACAGTAACTGTTGTAGTGATGGACACAGTAACTGCTGTAGCGAAGGACACAGTAACTGGTACAGTGATGGACACAGTAACTTCTGTAGTGAAGGACACAGTAACTGGTACAGTGAAGGACACAGTAACTGCTGTAGTGAAGGACACAGTAACTGGCACAGTGATGGACACAGTAACTGTTGTAGTGATGGACACAGTAACTGCTGTAGCGAAGGACACAGTAACTGGTACAGTGATGGACACAGTAACTGCTGTAGTGAAGGACACAGTAACTGGCACAGTGATGGACACAGTAACTGCTACAGTGATGGACACAGAAACTGCTACAGTGATGGACACAGTAACTGCTGTAGTGAAGGACACAGTAACTGCTGCAGTGATTTGCACAGTAACTGCTACAGTGATGAACACAGTAACTGCTACAGTGATGGACACAGTAACTGCTACAGTGATGGACACAGTAACTGCTACAGTGATGGACACAGTAACTGGTACAGTGATGGACACAGTAACTGCTACAGTGATGGACACAGTAACTGGTACAGTGATGGACACAGTAACTGGTACAGTGATGGACACAGTAACTGGTACAGTGATGGATACAGTAACTGGTACAGTGATGGACACAGTAACTGGTACAGTGATGGACACAGTAACTGGTACAGTGATGGACACAGTAACTGCTACAGTGATGGACACAGTAACTGGTACAGTGATGGACACAGTAACTGCTACAGTGATGGACACAGTAACTGGCACAGTGATGGGCACAGTAACTGCTACAGCGATGGACACAGTAACTGCTGTAGTGAAGGACTCAGTAACTGCTACAGTGACGGACAAAGTAACTGCTACAGTGATGGACACAGTAACTACTACAGTGATGGACACAGTAACTGGTACAGTGATGGACACAGTAACTGGTACAGTGATGGACACAGTAACTGGTACAGTGATGGACACAGTAACTGGTACAGTGATGGACACAGTAACTGGTACAGTGTTGGGCACAGTAACTGCTACAGTGATGGACACAGTAACTGCTACAGTGATGGACACAGTAACTGTTGTAGTGAAGGACACAGTAACTGCTGTAGTGAAGGACACAGTAACTGGTACAGTGATGGACACAGTAACTGCTGTAGTGAAGGACACAGTAACTGGTACAGTGATGGACACAGTAACTGTTGTAGTGAAGGACACAGTAACTGGTACAGTGATGGACACAGTAACTGGTACAGTGGTGGACACAGTAACTGGTACAGTGATGGACACAGTAACTGCTACAATGATGGATACAGTAACTGGTACAGTGATGGACACAGTAACTTCTACAGTGATGGACACAGTAACTGGCACAGTGATGGGCACAGTAACTGCTGTAGTGAAGGACACAGTAACTGCTACAGTGATAGACACAGTAACTGCTACAGTGATGGACACAGTAACTGATACAGTGATGGACACAGTAACTGGTACAGTGATGGACACAGTAACTGGTACAGTGATGGACACAGTAACTGGTACAGTGATGGACACAGTAACTGGTACAGTGATGGGCACAGTAACTGCTACAGTGATGGACACAGTAACTGCTACAGTGATGGACACAGTAACTGTTGTAGTGAAGGACACAGTAACTGCTGTAGTGAATGACACAGTAACTGGTACAGTGATGGACACAGTAACTGATGTAGTGAAGGACACAGTAACTGCTGTAGTGAAGGACACAGTAACTGTTGTAGTGAAGGACACAGTAACTGGTACAGTGATGGACACAGTAACTGCTACAGTGATGGGCACAGTAACTGGTACAGTGATGGACACAGTAACTGGTACAGTGATGGACACACTAACTGCTGCAGTGCTGGACACAGTAACTGCTACAGTGATGGACACAGTAACTGTTGTAGTGAAGGACACAGTAACTGCTGTAGTGAAGGACACAGTAACTGCTGTAGTGAAGGACACAGTAACTGCTGTAGTGAAGGACACAGTAACTGTTGTAGTGAAGGACACAGTAAATGGTACAGTGATGGACACAGTAACTGCTACAGTGATGGGCACAGTAACTGCTACAGTGATTGACACAGTAACTGATACGGTGATGGACACAGTAACTGGTACAGTGATGGGCACAGTAACTTCTACAGTGATGGACACAGTAATTGCTACAGTGATGGACACAGTAACTGCTACAGTGATGGGCACAGTAACTGCTTCAGTGATGGACACAGTAACTGCTGCAGTGATGGACACAGTAACTGCTACAGTGATGGGCACAGTAACTGGTACAGTGATGGATACAGTAACTGGTACAGTGATGGGCACAGTAACTGGTACAGTGATGGACACAGTAACTGGTACAGTGATGGGCACAGTAACTGGTGCAGTGACGGACACAGTAACTGATACAGTGATGGGCACAGTAACTGCTACAGTGATGGACACAGTAACTGGTACAGTGATGAACACAGTAACTGCTACAGTGATGGGCACAGTAACTGGTACAGTGATGAACACAGTAACTGCTACAGTGATGGGCACAGTAACTGGTACAGTGATGGACACAGTAACTGGTACAGTGATGAACACAGTAACTGCTACAGTGATGGGCACAGTAATTGCTACAGTGATGGGCACAGTAACTGCTACAGTGATGGACACAGTAACTGGTACAGTGATGAACACAGTAGCTGCTACAGTGATGGGCACAGTAACTGGTACAGTGATGGGCCCAGTAACTGGTACAGTGATGGACACAGTAACTGGTACAGTGATGGACACAGTAACTGCTACAGTGATGGACACAGTAACTGCTACAGTGATGGACACAGTAACTGCTACAGTGATGGACACAGTAACTGGTACAGTGATGGACACAGTAACTGCTACAGTGATGGACACAGTAACTGCTACAGTGATGGACACAGTAACTGCTACAGTGATGGACACAGTAACTGCTACAGTGATGGACACAGTAACTGGTACAGTGGTGGACACAGTAACTGCTACAGTGATGGACACAGTAACTGGTACAGTGATGGACACAGTAACTGCTACAGTGATGGACACAGTAACTGCTACAGTGATGGACACAGTAACTGCTACAGTGATGGACACAGTAACTGCTACAGTGATGGACACAGTAACAACGACTGCAAGTAAACCTCTGTCAATATGTCTCAGCTACAAGAGTGACCAACACTCAACTGATAAATTAGACACATATGCAGCTCTTGGGTATCTTTATTGAGGAAACGTTTCGCCACACAGTGGCTTCATCAGTCCATACGTAGGAGAAACTTGAAGAACAGGAGGAGAATGAGGTAATCAGTCCCTCAACCTTGAGTCGATGTGTTCAGTCCATCAACATGTCGGTTCTCTGAACCATTCATCTACAAACACTCAACTGATGGACCAGAAGCATAGATCTAGGAAGACCTCATGCTATGCTGCCATCACTCTAGCAAGACCTCAAGCTATGCTGCCATCACTCTAGCAAGACCTCAAGCTATGCTGCCATCACTCTAGCAAGACCTCATGCTATGCTGCCATCACTCTAGCAAGACCTCATGCTATGCTGCCATCACTCTAGCAAGACCTCATGCTATGCTGCCATCACTCTAGCAAGACCTCATGCTATGCTGCCATCACTCTAGCAAGACCTCATGCTATGCTGCCATCACTCTAGCAAGACCTCATGCTATGCTGCCATCACTCTAGCAAGACCTCATGCTATGCTGCCATCACTCTAGCAAGACCTCATGCTATGCTGCCATCACTCTAGCAAGACCTCATGCTATGCTGCCATCACTCTAGCAAGACCTCATGCTATGCTGCCATCACTCTAGCAAGACCTCATGCTATGCTGCCATCACTCTAGCAAGACCTCATGCTATGCTGCCATCACTCTAGCAAGACCTCATGCTATGCTGCCATCACTCTAGCAACACCTCATACTATTCTCCCATCACTCTAGCAAGACCTCATGCTACGCTGTCATCACTCTAGCAAGACCTCATGCTATGCTGCCATCACTCTAGCAAGACCTCATGCTACGCTGTCATCACTCTAGCAAGACCTCATGCTATGCTGCCATCACTCTAGCAAGACCTCATGCTATGCTGCCATCACTCTAGCAAGACCTCATGCTATGCTGCCATCACTCTAGCAAGACCTCATGCTACGCTGTCATCACTCTAGCAAGACCTCATGCTATGCTGCCATCACTCTAGCAAGACCTCATGCTATTCTGCCATCACTCTAGCAAGACCTCATGCTACGCTGTCATCACTCTAGCAAGACCTCATGCTATGCTGTCATCACTCTAGCAAGACCTCATGCTATGCTGCCATCACTCTAGCAAGACCTCATGCTACGCTGTCATCACTCTAGCAAGACCTCATGCTATGCTGTCATCACTCTAGCAAGACCTCATGCTATGCTGCCATCACTTTAGCAAGACCTCATGCTACGCTGTCATCACTCTAGCAAGACCTCATGCTATGCTGTCATCACTCTAGCAAGACCTCATGCTATGCTGCCATCACTCTAGCAAGACCTCATGCTATGCTGCCATCACTCTAGCAAGACCTCATGCTACGCTGTCATCACTCTAGCAAGACCTCATGCTATGCTGCCATCACTCTAGCAAGACCTCATGCTATGCTGTCATCACTCTAGCAAGACCTCATGCTATGCTGTCATCACTCTAGCAAGACCTCATGCTATGCTGTCATCACTCTAGCAAGACCTCATGCTATGCTGCCATCACTCTAGCAAGACCTCATGCTATGCTATCATCACTCTAGCAAGACCTCATGCTATGCTGCCATTGTCAGCATAGTTGCTGATCCTCTTACATGTGTTGTATAGCTTTGTACCCCCCATGTGTTATATAGAAGATCCCTATGAAGCCTAGTGACTGTATGACGTCACGAGGTACAGCATGAGTGAGTGAGATACTCTGCCTCACTCTCACTCCACGGATAGACATACAAGCAGGCAGAACAAGGCAGGCCTGGGCTCCCACCTCTTACCACAGTCTGACAATATATAGCGTTACCATCCAACCAGTGTGTTTATCTTCACCATCATATCTCCTTCCGAATCCCCACGACAAATTGGTGCCAGCGGAGGGCCTGTAATTCTGACGATTACAGCGATTTCTGGAGATAAATTTCTACTGAGCCAGTCGCCATCTTGTGACTAGGCCTGCCGGCTCATATTGCATGTTATAGCGTTATCTTTTTGAACTGGGTAGAGTCATCCACTCCATCGAGTTTGTTCATTCCTCCAGTAAGAAAGAGCCGATCCCTTGTGTTTTGGTGATTCGATTCCTGCTCCAGGAAGATCTTATTCTGACTGTGAAGCCACCAGCACCCATTAGTGACTTTGTAATGAGCCAACAATTACCGTATCGAACAGTCGAGTTGAGTACTCCTAGCAGAAGAGTTAGTAATTCCACAGTCACTAGTGAATGTAGCTGTATCTTTTGTAGATACTCGTTCAGATCGTTCAGATCGTTCATGTAGCTGTATCTTTTGTAGATACTCGTTCAGATTGTCCTCAGTCAAGGCATGTGTTAGCCATCGCAGAAGAATTTGATCCACCCAAAGATGATAACCATTCTGCATATGTAAACCTCACCCTCGCAGAATTTTGTTTAAATGTAAACAGCTTGTATAATTAGATGTCCTATATGAATGAAATTGTCAACTGTGTGTTTTGTTATTAACTGATCAGTTTTTCAGAATTTTTGTGTTCAAGTTCCCTCCGAGTTCTGAGAATTTATGATCTGAGTGCACCAGATTGCCTTTGCTGTTAATTTCACCTTGTATATGTATATTTATTCTTCCTCAGAATCCGTAGAGTGCATGAATACAGATCGATCGATCAATTCTACCCCACATTGTACAATGATTTGTTCTTATAAGTCGTAATGCATTACAATGAAACTCATTACGTTAAAAGTGATTACGCTAACACCCATTACGTTAAAAGTGATTACGTTAACACCCATTATGTTGAAACTCATTATGTTAACATCCATTATGATACCATCCATTAGTTCTAAGTTATATATGAAGTTGTTATTGTATAGAATCAGCCCAGAACCACCTGCCTATTCAGCCTATAGCATAGTAGTGTATGTCGAGACGACATGCGTAACATGACCGAGCTGTCAGCATAGTTGCTGATCCTCTTACATGTGTTGTATAGCTTAGTACCATCCATGTGTTATATAGAAGATCCCTATGAAGCCTAGTGACTGTATGACGTCACGAGGTACAGCATGAGTGAGTGAGATGCTCTGCCTCGCTCTCACTCCATGGATAGACATACAAGCAGGCAGAACAAGGCAGGCCAGGGCTCCCACCTCTTACCACAGTCTGACAATATGTAGCGTTACCATCCAACCAGTGTTTTTATCTTCACCATCATATCTCCTTCCGAACCCCCACGACACCATCACTCTAGCAAGACCTCATGCTATGCTGCCATAACTCTAGCAAGACCTCATGCTATGCTGCCATCACTCTAGCAAGACCTCATGCTATGTTGCCATCACTCTAGCAAGACCTCATGCTATGTTGCCATCACTCTAGCAAGACCTCATGCTATGCTGTCATCACTCTAGCAAGACCTCATGCTATGCTGTCATCACTCTAGCAAGAACTCATGCTATGCTGCCATCACTCTAGCAAGACCTCATGCTATGTTGCCATCACTCTAGCAAGACCTCATGCTATGCTGCCATCACTCTAGCAAGACCTGATGCTATGCTGCCATCACTCTAGCAAGACCTCAAGCTATGCTGCCATCACTCTAGCAAGACCTCATGCTATGCTGTCATCACTCTAGCAAGACCTCATGCTATGCTGCCATCACTCTAGCAAGACCTCATGCTATGCTGCCATCACTCTAGCAAGACCTCATGCTATGCTGCCATCACTCTAGCAAGACCTCATGCTATGCTGTCATCACTCTAGCAAGACCTCATGCTATGCTGCCATCACTCTAGCAAGACCTCATGCTATGCTGCCATCACTCTAGCACGACCTCATGCTATGCTGTCATCACTCTAGCAAGACCTCATGCTATGCTGCCATCACTCTAGCAAGACCTCATGCTATGCTGCTATCACTCTAGCAAGACCTCATGTTATGCTGCCATCACTCTAGCAAGACCTCAAGCTATGCTGCCATCACTCTAGCAAGACCTCATGCTATGCTGTCATCACTCTAGCAAGACCTCATGCTATGCTGTCATCACTCTAGGAAGACCTCATGCCATGCTGCCATCACTCTAGCAAGACCTCATGCTATGCTGTCATCACTCTAGCAAGACCTCATGCTATGCTGCCGTCACTCTAGCAAGACCTCATGCTATGCTGTCATCACTCTAGCAAGATCTCATGCTATGCTGCCATCACTCTAGCAAGACCTCATGCTATGCTGCCATCACTCTAGCAAGACCTCATGCTATGCTGCCATTACTCTAGCAAAACCTCATGCTATGCTGCCATCACTCTAGCAAGACCTCATGCTATGCTGCCATCACTCTAGCAAGACCTCATGCTATGCTGCCATCACTCTAGCAAGACCTCATGCTATGCTGCCATCACTCTAGCAAGACCTCATGCTATGCTGCCATCACTCTAGCAAGACCTCATGCTATGCTGCCATCACTCTAGCAAGACCTCATGCTATGCTGCCATCACTCTAGCAAGACCTCATGCTATGCTGCCATCACTCTAGCAAGACCTCATGCTATGCTGTCATCACTCTAGCAAGACCTCATGCTATGCTGCCATCACTCTAGCAAGACCTCATGCTATGCTGCCATCACTCTAGCAAGACCTCATGCTATGCTGCCATCACTCTAGCAAGACCTCATGCTATGCTGCCATCACTCTAGCAAGACGTCATGCTATGCTGCCATCACTCTAGCAAGACCTCATGCTATGCTGTCATCACTCTAGCAAGACCTCATGCTATGCTGCCATCACTCTAGCAAGACCTCATGCTATGCTGCCATCACTCTAGCAAGACCTCATGCTATGCTGCCATCACTCTAGCAAGACCTCATGCTATGCTGCCATCACTCTAGCAAGACCTCATGCTATGCTGCCATCACTCTAGCAAGACCTCATGCTATGCTGTCATCACTGCCATCAATGTTCCACATTATGGAACAAAACTCATGTGCTGACAAAGATGCTGACAGCATGTACGTGACTCATGACAGCTTCAGCATCTTGTGTGGAGAAGGTTGACACATGTCTGTGTGCTCCATCCTGGGGTGTAGCTGTTTGCTCCACCCTGGGGTGTAGCTGTTTGCTCCACCCTGGGGTGTGGCTGTTTGCTCCACCCTGGGGTGTGGCTGTGTGCTCCACCCTGGGGTGTAGCTGTGTGCTCCACCCTGGGATGTAGCTGTTTGCTCCACCCTGGGGTGTAGCTGTTTGCTCCACCCTGGGGTGTGGCTGTTTGCTCCACCCTGGGGTGTGGCTGTGTGCTCCACCCTGGGGTGTAGCTGTGTGCTCCACCCTGGGGTGTAGCTGTTTGCTCCACCCTGGGGTGTAGCTGTTTGCTCCACCCTGGGGTGTGGCTGTGTGCTCCACCCTGGGGTGTAGCTGTTTGCTCCACCCTGGGGTGTGGCTGTGTGCTCCACCCTGGGGTGTGGCTGTGTGCTCCATCCTGGGGTGTGGCTGTGTGCTCCACCCTGGGGTGTAGCTCTGTGCTCCACCCTGGTGTGTAGCTGTGTGCTCCACACTGGGGTGTAGCTGTTTGCTCCACCCTGGGGTGTAGCTGTTTGCTCCACCCTGGGGTGTAGCTGTTTGCTCCACCCTGGGGTGTAGCTGTTTGCTCCACCCTGGGGTGTGGCTGTGTGCTCCACCCTGGGGTGTAGCTGTGTGCTCCACCCTGGGGTGTGGCTGTGTGCTCCACCCTGGGGTGTAGCTGTTTGCTCCACCCTGGGGTGTAGCTGTTCACTCCACCCTGGGGTGTGGCTGTGTGCTCCACCCTGGGGTGTAGCTGTGTGCTCCACCCTGGGGTGTGGCTGTGTGCTCCACCCTGGGGTGTAGCTGTTTGCTCCACCTTGGGGTGTAGCTGTTTGCTCCACCCTGGGGTGTGGCTGTGTGCTCCACCCTGGGGTGTAGCTGTTTACTCCACCCTGGAGTGTAGCTGTGTGCTCCACCCTGGGGTGTAGCTGTTTGCTCCACCCTGGGGTGTAGCTGTTTGCTCCACCCTGGGGTGTGGCTGTGTGCTCCACCCTGGGGTGTAGCTGTGTGCTCCACCCTGGGGTGTGGCTGTGTGCTCCACCCTGGGGTGTAGCTGTTTGCTCCACCCTGGGGTGTAGCTGTTTGCTCCACCCTGGGGTGTAGCTGTTTGCTCCACCCTGGGGTGTAGCTGTTTGCTCCACCCTGGGGTGTGGCTGTGTGCTCCACCCTGGGGTGTAGCTGTTTGCTCCACCCTGGGGTGTAGCTGTGTGCTCCACCCTGGGGTGTAGCTGTTTGCTCCACCCTGGGGTGTAGCTGTTTGCTCCACCCTGGGGTGTGGCTGTGTGCTCCACCCTGGGGTGTAGCTGTGTGCTCCACCCTGGGGTGTAGCTGTTTGCTCCACCCTGGGGTGTAGCTGTGTGGTCCACCCTGGGGTGTAGCTGTGTGCTCCACCCTGGGGTGTAGCCGTGTGCTCCACCCTGGGGTGTAGCTGTGTGCTCCACCCTGGGGTGTGCTCAGCTCAACTGAGGCACTGCTAACAAACTTATTAAGGTAAGTAAGGTTTGTCATGAAACAAGACAAGTGTTACCTGACGGGGGTCTTAGTCATATGAAGACCCGCAGCTTGAGCTTTTGGCCACCTGACCGAGGCCTTCCACTCCTTTAAAAAATTGTAGTCAAAGTAATAACCATTAGATTATTAGAAGGTAAGTTTATTTAGGTACAAACACGTACCACACCATGACAGTGACTTTCTTTGTACCGATCAAAGCATGTAATGTAAACACACATTGTAAGCCTTGTTTGTTTGTTTGTACCTGGATGAGCCCCCAAAAAAGTCAGACAAAGTTATTGTTTATTTCCATTGTGGTTCTTGATCCCTCTTATATGTAAATCAGTGCTATTACTACTGTCTACTATCATCACTAGTCTTATCTTCACCAGTCTTATCTTTTGGGTACAAGGACACAAGTGCAACTAATGAGTCATTTTATTGTGGCAACGTTTCGCTCTCCAGGAGCTTTGTCAAGTTGTTACAAACAATACAGGGAAACAGAGGAGTAAATATAAATATAGAGCGAGGTGCAAAGCCTAACGTAATCGTTGTAGGTAGTAGTAGAGTACTTGTGATAGTAGCAGTAGTAGTAGTACTTGTAATATTTGTGGTAGTAGTAGTAGCAGCTATGTGATGGAGGGATTTATTGCTTTGAGAAGAATTCTTGCTAATACTTCAGAGATGATGAAGCTGCCTTTATTCCCTTTATGTTAGCAATAGCGATTGATGATGATTCAAAGCATTTACGTCTACGAAAATTGGGTTCTTTAATCACTAAGCGGCCGTCGTTGAATCTCATCAGGTGGTTGGTGGAATTACGGTGTGTGTTGTACGCAGGCAATGTCCAAGTTATCTATCCTATATGCATTAATGTGTTCACTGAGACGTGTTTCAAGGTTTCTTGCTGTTTCACCTATGTATATTCTGTCACAGCCTCCACAGGGGATACTAGAAATTCCTGTGTTCATTGGTTCAATGTTACTCGATTTTGTCCTGGTTGCGATGGCGACCTTAGTGTAGCTTGTGCGACCACTTTAGCCCGGCTTAAACTGTCCAAACGTTGATCTACGTTTGCACGCGTAGCGCTCCGAAAGTAGATCAACGTTTAATTTTTCATTCCTTCAAATTTGGCGCGATAGGCCTGAGTCTCCTAGACACGAAAGAATGGGTTTGCACCCTAAGTGTGCGCAGTGTGAAAAAATTCACTGACGCGGGGGTACCGCGAGGTACACCAGTAAGTTTCAGCTCCATCTTGGCTTAAGATCATGGCAAACCCCCATGATTCACTCACGCCTCAGCGTATTAACACTCTGCTATTCTCGGAAAGTGTAACAGAAAGCGAGGTTAGTGAATTTGACACCGATATAGCCGCTAATGTTCAAGGAATTAGTGAAACTGTTGATGATAACCCAGATGACCCTCAGCCCATCACCTCTGGGGTGGCCAGTGTGGCCATACCAGACCCTCAGCCAAGTACCTCTGGGGTTGCTAGTGTTACTACCCAAAGGCAACTCCGCAAGAGGAAATTATAATTTTCCAAGCGTTATGGTGACGACGTTAGTGAAAGTGATGTAAGTGACAATGATGAAATCGATTTTATGCCCATAGAAGATTCGTCAAGTGACAGTGATTATCATTATTCCCCCATTATTCCCCTACGTTCAGGCAGTGTGCCATATGTAATCGGTGGCTAGGGTCGTGGCAGGTCACGATCCAAAACCCCAGCTAGTGATAGTGATCATGAAGTGTATGCTGGGATGGAGGAAGAGAAGGTTGGTGGCATGGTGCCTGGACCTCATGGCGCAGTGAGTGGGCAGACAAAGGACCGCCCGGCACCCTTTCAACCAATGTGCTGCCTCCACTCCCGTCCCCCCTCCTGCCCCCCCATGCTCCATGCCACAGTCCACCCTGCACCATCTGATCGCGAATGGAAATGGACAGAAAATACACCATTAACGCTACATCCTTTCATTTTTGATGCCAGTGGAAGTGGTATCATGCTACACTGTCCCATCACAAATGAGTCTTACAGAGTTAGACTATTTTCAACTATACTTTGATGAACCGATAATGAACCTGATTGTTACCTAGACCAACATGTACTACCAGTATACAATGGACAACATAGATGTTTCAGTCTTCACGGTTGTGCAGGTGGAAAGGTACAACTGTGGCTGAAATGTATTTATTCCTTGGCACAATCATGCTTATGCCACACACGTATAAGAACAATATAGCAAACTACTGGTCCACAGACCACTTCATCAGAACTCCAGGCTTCCGTGACCTCCTTCCCTGCAACAGATTCTCTCTGTTGCTACGAATGTTGCACTTCTCAGATATAAATACTCCAAACTGAAATGGCCTCCTATACAAAATCAGGGAACTGTTTATGTATCTGAAGCAAAAATTCACTGCCTACTTTTATCCATTCAAGGATATTGTTGTTGACGAGTCCTTGATACTGTTCATAGGACGACTGTTATTGAAACAATATATACCAAGCAAACATAATCGCTTTGGTATAAAACTCTTTGTAATGTGTGACTGTGAGACTGGTCTTGTGTTGGATGTCATCATCTACACAGGAAAAAAAAACACACTCGGCGATACCAGGCGCATGTTGGGCATTTCTGGTGATGTTGTTCACAAGATGATGCAGCCATACCTTGGCAAGGGTCATACATTGTTCACAGACAACTGGTATACAAGCCCTATGCTCGCTGATTTCCTATGTGTGAACAATACTGATATATGTGGAACAGTGAGAAAAAGTACAAAACACATGTCAAGGTTCACTGGAGGAAGTGTAGTGCAAGTGTTTCATACCAGTGACATGATGGCACTGACGTGGTATGACAAACGGGACGTGACATTCTCAGTACTGGTAACTGGTTACTGGTAACTGGTTACTACTACTGAGATATGGCAACTGATATTTCTGAGTATGTTAAGAAATGTAGTGTCTGCATGCAACATAAAGGCAATGCTAATGGTCCTAATCCAATCCAAGTGTATCCGACTACTAGCGAACCTTGGGAAAGAGTTGCGCTAGATTTGTTAACTAATTTCCAATGTTCCCTCCAAGGCAACAAACATCTGTGTGTTATGGTAGACCATTTCACCAGATATTGCGAGTTAGTTCCTATTGCAGATAAGACTGCCGAGACAGTAGCCAAAGCGTTTAAAGAACGCATTATCTGCAGGCATACCACCCCTAAGTCCCTAGTAACAGATAATGGAGGTGAATTCTGTAATGAAATTCTTGAAAATTTGTGTACCTTGTACAAGATCTCTAAATCCACCATTGTTCCTCATCATCCTGCCAGCAATGGGTTAGCGGAACGAACCAATAAGAAAGTACTTGATGTCTTGAGAGCCACTATCAATCCCAACAGTGAAACTTGGGATGAAGTTATACCTGATGTGCAGTGTGCTATAAATTCTGCTTACAATGTTTCTATAGGTGACACTCCACATTATGCATTGTATGGTGTAGATAAACGTTTGCCTTATGAGTTGTTATATTCTAATCCGAAACCAAATTACAACCCTGATGATTTTGTAGCAACTCGTACCAGCTTAGCTCAAAGTGTTTTTAGAAGAATCCGTGAAACACTTCATAAATCAACAGCAGAATTTACAAGAGTCGCAAATACTCGAGCAAAGCCGTCCAAAATCAAAGTAGGTTCGAGAGTTATGCTGACTAATTTTAACAAAACGTCTGCAATGCCAAAGCTTGATCAAAAGTTTGTTGGTCCTTATCGCATAGTTGAACATATCACTGGTAATAAGTATAAGGTTAGAGAGATTAGTACTGGTCAGTATAAAGAATCGCATTTGGATCATATGAAGTTAGTATGTGATGATAATGATGTTCCAACCCAGACTAATGTGACAGACTCTGACAATCCTCCTGATCCTGTACTCTCTTCCTCTGATACTCAGTCAGATGATCAACCTGAATGTCGTTATTCCCTACGTACACGACAGGTATTGAGAAATCCTCAAGTATCATTTGTAACTTCCAATTCAGATTTGCCTCAAATACAGCATGAGTTAGCCAATGCTACAGAGTTTGATCCTCCCAGAGATGACACCCATTCTGCATATGCCAATCTTACCCTAGCAGAGTTGGGGTTAAATGTAAATAACCTGTATAGATGAATAGTTACAGTATCAACTTATCAGTATTCAAGAATTTTTTTTTTTTTGTGTTCATGTTCTCTCCGCATTCTGAGAGTTAACAGTCTAGATTTGCGTGCACCGAATCTGCCTTTCTGTTAAACACTCTTTCTTTGTATATATTCCTTCCTCAGAATCCGTAGATCACATGAATACAGATCGATCGATCAAAATTTTTGTTTTTATCACTTGTAATCTCAATGTTGAGTTCGTTGTTCATTTGTTGAGTTTTAAGTTGTACTATAGTATACCTTGTATTGCATTACAGTTTCAGTTACGTAAGCTTTCATTCCAATGTTCTACTTATGTATCTATAATGTTTCATGTTGTGTACTTTGACATTGTATAGAATCAGCCCAAGCCGTATACCTGCCATCTCTAGTTTGTATTAGTTGTATGTCGGGACGACATACGTTAGCGTCGCCGAGCTCTCAGTAGTAGTAACCAGTTACCAGTAACCAGTTACCAGTAACCTGTCCGTTGACTCAACGACCAACCGTCTTGAGTCACGGACTGTGCTGAGCTGACACTATTTCAAAAGACCCACTACGGGGTACTGGCCAGCCGGCTAGTCAGTTTTACGAGTGTAACCAAGGAGATAGGTAACGGCTGCGGGCTCCCTCCACATAACAGCAATTATAAGTAATAACAGCCTACGTGAGTATTTCTACCCTAATCCACGTATCGAACTCCCACATGATAACATTGCTGTCAACCATCCACAGAAACGAGACAGACAGAAACAAACAGACTGAGCAAGAACAACAATGAATTATTATAAAGCCAACTGCTGTTATCGACTATACGAACAATATGCAACTAATCAACTAGTGACATGATAGACTTTGTTAATTGTGTGCGTAGGAGTCGCAAGTGGTATACAAAGTGTTGTTCCACCTTGTAGACATTGCAATGCTCAATGCCTTCAGCATGTATGAAATATAGACAGGGAAGTGACAACGATGTGCAGAATTCACCCTCAATGTTATCATGCAGATAGCAAAAAAGTATGGTACCACACCTATACCTGTCACCCCACAACAGCGACATGTCACCCCACAACAGCGACCTGTCACCCCACAACAGCGACCTGTCACCCCACAACAGCGACCTGTCACCCCACAACAGCGACCTGTCACCCCACAACAGCGACCTGTCACCCCACAACAGCGACCTGTCACCCCACAACAGCGACCTGTCACCCCACAACAGCGACCTGTCACCCCACAACAGCGACATGTCACCCCACAAGAAAAGGGGTAAGTGCCCGACCGAATAATCCCTAACTGTCACTGCCTGATACTATTACCATCTACTCCAAAGAAGAAGTACTCTCAGAATAAGTGTGTTGTGTGTGCTTACACTACACAGCGACGCCAAGTGCGAAAAGACACTCGAAACATGTGTGAGCAATGTGGGGTGGCACTCTGTATGAATCCTTGCTTCTTGAAGTATCATACAGTGGTGGACTTCTAGAAACATAAATGGGACCGTAAATACCTTGTATATATATATATATATATATATATATATATATATATATATATATATATATATATATATATATATATATATATATATATATATATATATATATATATATATATATATAAACAATAGTATGTGATTGAACCAGGTGTACAAATTCATCTATCAGTGCGAATATGTGTGTTTGTGACAGTGTGATTACTAATTCAGTACCAAATATTTGTGTCTCAACAAGAATTGGCTATGAAATCAAAAGATCTACAACAAAACATTATTATCATAACATGAAAACAACAAAAAAATAGAAAAGAATTGGAAAAAAACGATAAATGTTTATTATTTCTGTAAGCGGCAGTGCTCCAAGTTGCTGACACCTCATCATTTAGCACCAACTTTGCAGGCTTATATCTCGGTAAGTATTGGCCCTAATTTTTTTTTGTCCTATAACATTTCTAAAAATGCGCTCTTCATTTAAAAAAAAAAAAAAAATCAAAATATTCGGAGCGCTGCGCGAGTGAACGTAGGTCTACGTATGGACAGTTTAAAGGTTAGAGACGTTTATTGCAACCTGGCTGTAGGGAAGGCCTATAACTTTGTTAGGAGTGGTATTAGTGCGTGCAGAATTGACTATCTGAAGGGCTCTTTTCTTGCAGTCTTTGGTAAAAGACGAAGGGAAATGTAGCAGTGAAGGTTTGGCGTATGAATATACAATCCTCGTCAAGAAACTCTGCACTACAAATTCAGTATGCTCTTAGGAAAAATCCAGTGATGATGCCTCTTTTGTTCTTAGTACCTTGACTGGAACAGAAGAGTGTGAGATCGTTTTAGTTGTAGGCTACTTAGAGTGTTATCTGCTTTGTGTATGAAAACGTCTGGAAAAGTAACAAGCAACTTGTCACTGGACTTTTCTTCAAGTGTAAACTGGATAGCCAGTTCAACTGCCTTGAGCCTTCCCTGAAGATTCCGCACATCAAAACGTTTTGAAGTTATTATGAAGACGTCGTCCACATAACATAATCAAGTCACACTAGTGGGGAAGATGCTAGCGAAGCATTCAGCTCTCGGGTGTTCATTATACAAGTTAGCTAAGACGGCGCTGATGGGGGACCCCATCTCTATACCATAGGTTTCTTTATAGAGCTTGTTGTCGAAAGAAAAGCAGTTGAAATTAGTACAATCAGGTCAACGAAATCTCCTGGAAGTAGAGGAAGATTAAGGTCCTGACTGACTTTATGTTGTAGAACGTCAATGACTTGTGTGGTGGGCACTTCAGGGAAGAGAGAAGTTACGTTCAAACTACTTAGTTTCTTGTTTCGGATGGAGAGGTCTCTGACGCGGTTTAAGAGGTCGCCTGAATGCTTCAGATGAGCGGGGCTGATGGTCCCCAGGAGGCAGGAAAGATGTCTGGCGAGAAGTCCAGCTAATTCATGTGGTGCACTGTGACCCCGTGGCCTGGCTGGCAAAGTTCTCGCTTCACACACGGAGTTCCCGGGTTCGATTCCCGGCGGGGTAGAAACATTTCAACGTGTTTCCTTACACCAAACCAACCAAACCAACAGATACAGATACTAATGCCGGAAAAAAAAATCCCCCCCCCAGTACCAACAATACCACCAGTCCGATAACATTCTTCTTTGCAAATATACAGGGTCTAAAGCCAGCAACAAACAACAAAATACCTTTCATCCGTGGACTGCTTGCAGAGGCAAAGGCAATGCTCGCGGCTTTCACTGAGACCCACATAAAGGATCACTTGGACAACGAAATATGGATCCCAGGTTACAACCTATACAGATGTGACAGAGTGAACAGGCAAAAGGAGGGGGTTGGCCTGTACATTGCAGTCACTTGTTTGCACAGAACTGCTTAATGCCTCAAATGATGTAGTGGAAGTTTTAGCAGTAAAGGTCGAGAACCAAAACCTAGTCATTGTGGTAGTCTACAAGCCTCCGGATGCAACATCCCAGCAATTCCAGGAACAGCTGTTAAAAATTGACCACTGTCTGGAAAATCTTCCAGCTCCTGCACCCAACATCTTGCTCCTGGGGGATTTCAACTTAAGGCACCTAAAATGGAGGAATATAACAAATAATATTGTTGCAGTAATAACACCAGGAGGCAGCTCTGATGAAAACTCACACTCACACGAGCTTTTAAATCTCTGCACAAAATTCAATTTAAACCAGCAAATAATAGAGCCTACTAGACTGGAGAATACACTAGACCTCATCTTCACTAACAATGATGATCTGATAAGAAATGTCACCATATCAAAAACAATATACTCAGATCACAACATAATTGACGTTCAGACATGTATGCGTGGAGCCCCAGACCGACATAATGAGACTAGTCACGAGGGACCATTCACCAAATTCAACTTCAATAACAAAAACATAAAGTGGGACCAAGTAAACCAAGTCCTAACCGATATAAGCTGGGAAGATATACTAAGCAACACAGACCCCAACTTATGCCTAGAACAGATTAACTCGGTGGCACTCGATGTATGCACAAGGCTTATTCCTCTAAGAAAAAGGAGGAGTAGATGTAAAATAGAAAGAGACAGGCGCTCCCTTTACAGGCGACGGAAAAGAATAACAGCGGCTAAAAGAGGTCAATATATCTGAAATGCGTAGGGAGACACTGGTCAGAGAAATAGCAAGCATCGAACTTAAGCTAAAAGAATCCTTTAGGAGTCAGGAATCGCGGGAAGAACTAAAAGCCATAAATGAAATCGAAAGAAACCCAAAGTATTTCTTCTCCTATGCCAAATCAAAATCGAGAACAACGTCCAGTATTGGGCCCCTACTTAAACAAGATGGGTCCTACACAGATGACAGCAAGGAAATGAGTGAGCTACTCAAGTCCCAATATGACTCAGTTTTTAGCAAGCCGCTAACCAGACTGAGAGTCGAAGATCAAAATGAATTTTTTATGAGAGAGCCACAAAATTTGATTAACACAAGCCTATCTGATGTTATCCTGACGCCAAATGACTTCGAACAGGCGATAAATGACATGCCCATGCACTCTGCCCCAGGGCCAGACTCATGGAACTCTGTGTTCATCAAGAACTGCAAGAAGCCCCTATCACGAGCCTTTTCCATCCTATGGAGAGGGAGCATGGACACGGGGGTCGTCCCTCAGTTACTAAAAACAACAGACATAGCCCCACTCCACAAAGGGGGCAGTAAAGCAACAGCAAAGAACTACAGACCAATAGCACTAACATCCCATATCATAAAAATCTTTGAAAGGGTCCTAAGAAGCAAGATCACCACCCATCTAGAAACCCATTAGTTACACAACCCAGGGCAACATGGGTTTAGAACAGGTCGCTCCTGTCTGTCTCAACTATTGGATCACTACGACAAGGTTTTAAATGCACTAGAAGACAAAAAGAATGCAGATGTAATATATACAGACTTTGCAAAAGCCTTCGACAAGTGTGACCATGGCGTAATAGCGCACAAAATGCGTGCTAAAGGAATAACAGGAAAAGTCGGTCGATGGATCTATAATTTCCTCACTATCAGAACACAGAGAGTAGTCGTCAACAGAGTAAAGTCCGAGGCAGCTACGGTGAAAAGCTCTGTTCCACAAGGCACAGTACTCGCTCCCATCTTGTTCCTCATCCTCATATCCGACATAGACAAGGATGTCAGCCACAGCACCGTGTCTTCCTTTGCAGATGACACCCGAATCTGCATGACCTGGAGATTACCTGGAGAGAGTTCCGGGGGTCAACGCCCCCGCGGCCCGATCTGTGACAAGGCCTCCTTAGGTCAGTGTCCCAGGATGCGACCCACACCAGTCGACTAACACCCAGGTACCCATTTTACTGATGGGGAACATAGACAACAGGTTGAAAGAAACACGTCCAATGTTTCTACTCTGGGTGGGAATCGAACCCAGGCCCTCGCCGTGTGAAGCGAGAGCGTTAACCACCAGGCCACCAGAGTCAGTGTCTTCCATTGCAGACACTGCAAGGCTCCAGGCGGACATCAACCAAATCTTTCAGTGGGCTGCAGAAAACAATATGAAGTTCAACGATGAGAAATTTCAATTACTCAGATATGGTAAACATGAGGAAATTAAATCTTCATCAGAGTACAAAACAAATTCTGGCCACAAAATAGAGCGAAACACCAACGTCAAAGACCTGGGAGTGATCATGTCGGAGGATCTTACCTTCAAGGACCATAACATTGTATCAATCGCATCTGCTAGAAAAATGACATGATGGATAATGAGAACCTTCAAAACTAAGGAGGCCAAGCCCATGATGACACTCTTCAGGTCACTTGTTCTATCTAGGCTGGAATATTGCTGCACACTAACAGCACCTTTCAAGGCAGGTGAAATTGCCAACCTAGAAAATGTACAGAGAACCTTCACGGCACGCATAACGGAGATAAAACACCTCAATTACTGGGAGCGCTTGAGGTTCCTAAACCTGTATTCCCTGGAACGCAGGAGGGAGAGATACATGATTATATACACCTGGAAACTCTTAGAGGGACTAGTACCGAACTTGCTACACCTGTTGTCCTGCTCACCTAGCAGCAAGTAGGTACTTGGGTGTTAGTCGACTGGTGTGGGTCGCATCCTGGGGGACAAGATTGAGGACCACAATGGAAATAAGTTAGACAGTCCTCGATGAGGCACTGACTTTCTTGGGTTATCCTGAGTGGCTAACCCTCCGGGGTTAAAAATCCGAAGAAATCTTATATTATACCTGACATGATTGGTCTGAGAGGAATATTATGTTTATGGGTCTTAGGTAAACCATACATGTGTACTGGTTTATGGACATCAAGTACACAAGTTTCCTCCCTTCACTACCACCACCACCACCACTACTGTGACTACTACTGCTACTGCTACCACAAGTATCACTTCTACTGCCTACAACGATTATATTATGCTTTGCACTTCACTCTCTATCTCTATATACCCTCTGTGTGCCTTTATTGTTTGTAACGGCTTGACAAAGCTCCTGGAGAGCGAAACGTTGCCACAATATAATGTCACATTAGTTGCACTTGTGTCCTTGTGCCTATTATATTGTCGGTAATTCTTCTAAGATTATTACATGGTCTTATCTTCACTACTATCATCACTAGTGTTATCTTCACTACTATCATCACTAGTGTTATCTTCACTACTATCATCACTAGTGTTATCTTCACTACTATCATCACTAGTGTTATCTTCACTACTATCATCACTAGTGTTATCTTCACTACTATCATCACTAGTGTTATCTTCACTACTATCATCACTAGTGTTATCTTCACTACTATCATCACTAGTGTTATCTTCACTACTATCATCACTAGTGTTAACTTCACTACTATCATCACTAGTGTTATCTTCACTACTATCATCACTAGTGTTATCTTCACTACTATCATCACTAGTGTTATCTTCACTACTATCATCACTAGTGTTATCTTCACTACTATCATCACTAGTGTTATCTTCACTACTACTATCATCACTAGTGTTATCTTCACTACTATCATCACTAGTCTTATCTTCACTACTACTATCATCACTAGTGTTATCTTCACTACTATCATCACTAGTGTTATCTTCACTACTATCATCACTAGTGTTATCTTCACTACTATCATCACTAGTCTTATCTTCACTACTATCATCACTAGTGTTATCTTCACTACTATCATCACTAGTGTTATCTTCACTACTATCATCACTAGTGTTATCTTCACTACTATCATCACTAGTGTTATCTTCACTACTATCATCACTAGTGTTATCTTCACTACTATCATCACTAGTGTTATCTTCACTACTATCATCACTAGTGTTATCTTCACTACTATCATCACTAGTCTTATCTTCACTACTATCATCACTAGTGTTATCTTCACTACTATCATCACTAGTGTTATCTTCACTACTATCATCACTAGTCTTATCTTCACTACTATCATCACTAGTGTTATCTTCACTACTGTCATCATTAGTGTTATCTTCTCTACTATCATCACTAGTGTTATCTTCACTACTATCATCACTAGTCTTATCTTCACTACTATCATCACTAGTGTTATCTTCACTACTGTCATCATTAGTGTTATCTTCTCTACTATCATCACTAGTGTTATCTTCACTACTATCATCACTAGTCTTATCTTCACTACTATCATCACTAGTGTTATCTTCACTACTATCATCACTAGTGTTATCTTCACTACTATCATCACTAGTGTTATCTTCACTACTATCATCACTAGTGTTATCTTCACTACTATCATCACTAGTGTTATCTTCACTACTGTCATCACTAGTCTTATCTTCACTACTATCATCACTAGTGTTATCTTCACTACTGTCATCACTAGTGTTATCTTCACTACTATCATCACTAGTGTTATCTTCACTACTATCATCACTAGTGTTATCTTCACTACTATCATCACTAGTGTTATCTTCACTACTATCATCACTAGTGTTATCTTCACTACTATCATCACTAGTGTTATCTTCACTACTATCATCACTAGTCTTATCTTCACTACTATCATCACTAGTGTTATCTTCACTACTATCATCACTAGTGTTATCTTCACTACTATCATCACTAGTGTTATCTTCACTACTATCATCACTAGTGTTATCTTCACTACTATCATCACTAGTGTTATCTTCACTACTATCATCACTAGTGTTATCTTCACTACTGTCATCACTAGTGTTATCTTCTATCTACTAGTGTTATCTTCACTACTATCATCACTAGTGTTATCTTCACTACTATCATCACTAGTGTTATCTTATCTTCTCTACTATCATCACTAGTGCTATCTTCACTACTATCATCACTAGTGTTATCTTCACTACTGTCATCACTAGTGTTATCTTCACTACTATCATCACTAGTGCTATCTTCACTACTATCATCACTAGTGTTATCTTCACTACTATCATCACTAGTGTTATCTTCACTACTATCATCACTAGTGTTATCTTCACTACTATCATCACTAGTGTTATCTTCACTACTATCATCACTAGTGTCATCACTAGTGTTATCTTCTCTACTATCTATCTTCACTACTCTCATCACTAGTGTTATCTTCACTACTATCATCACTAGTGTTATCTTCACTACTATCATCACTAGTGTTATCTTCACTACTATCATCACTAGTGTTATCTTCACTACTATCATCACTAGTGTTATCTTCACTACTATCATCACTAGTGTTATCTTCACTACTATCATCACTAGTGTTATCTTCACTACTATCATCACTAGTGTTATCTTCACTACTATCATCACTAGTGTTATCTTCACTACTATCATCACTAGTGTTATCTTCACTACTATCATCACTAGTGTTATCTTCACTACTATCATCACTAGTGTTATCTTCACTACTACTATCATCACTAGTGTTATCTTCACTACTATCATCACTAGTGTTATCTTCACTACTATCATCACTAGTGTTATCTTCACTACTATCATCACTAGTGTTATCTTCACTACTATCATCACTAGTGTTATCTTCACTACTATCATCACTAGTGTTATCTTCACTACTATCATCACTAGTGTTATCTTCACTACTATCATCACTAGTGTTATCTTCACTACTACTATCATCACTAATGTTATCTTCACTACTATCATCACTAGTGTTATCTTCACTACTATCATCACTAGTGTTATCTTCACTACTATCATCACTAGTGTTATCTTCACTACTATCATCACTAGTGTTATCTTCACTACTACTATCATCACTAGTGTTATCTTCACTACTATCATCACTAGTGTTATCTTCACTACTATCATCACTAGTGTTATCTTCTACTACTATCATCACTAGTGTTATCTTCACTACTATCATCACTAGTGTTATCTTCACTACTATCATCACTAGTGTTATCTTCACTACTATCATCACTAGTGTTATCTTCACTACTATCATCACTAGTGTTATCTTCACTACTATCATCACTAGTGTTATCTTCACTACTACTATCATCACTAGTGTTATCTTCACTACTATCATCACTAGTGTTATCTTCACTACTATCATCACTAGTGTTATCTTCACTACTATCATCACTAGTGTTATCTTCACTACTACTATCATCACTAGTGTTATCTTCACTACTATCATCACTAGTGTTATCTTCACTACTACTATCATCACTAGTGTTATCTTCACTACTATCATCACTAGTGTTATCTTCACTACTATCATCACTAGTGTTATCTTCACTACTATCATCACTAGTGTTATCTTCACTAGTGTTATCTTACTACTATCATCACTAGTGTTATCTTCACTACTACTATCATCACTAGTGTTATCTTCACTACTATCATCACTAGTGTTTCTTCACACTACTATCATCACTAGTGTTATCTTCACTACTATCATCACTAGTGTTATCTTCACTACTATCATCACTAGTGTTATCTTCACTACTACTATCATCACTAGTGTTATCTTCACTACTATCATCACTAGTGTTATCTTCACTACTATCATCACTAGTGTTATCTTCACTACTATCATCACTAGTGTTATCTTCACTACTACTATCATCACTAGTGTTATCTTCACTACTACTATCATCACTAGTGTTATCTTCACTACTATCATCACTAGTGTTATCTTCACTACTACTATCATCACTAGTGTTATCTTCACTACTATCATCACTAGTGTTATCTTCACTACTATCATCACTAGTGTTATCTTCACTACTACTATCATCACTAGTGTTATCTTCACTACTATCATCACTAGTGTTATCTTCACTACTACTATCATCACTAGTGTTATCTTCACTACTATCATCACTAGTGTTATCTTCACTACTATCATCACTAGTGTTATCTTCACTACTATCATCACTAGTGTTATCTTCACTACTATCATCACTAGTGTTATCTTCACTACTATCATCACTAGTGTTATCTTCACTACTATCATCACTAGTGTTATCTTCACTACTATCATCACTAGTGTTATCTTCACTACTATCATCACTAGTGTTATCTTCACTACTATCATCACTAGTGTTATCTTCACTACTATCATCACTAGTGTTATCTTCACTACTATCATCACTAGTGTTATCTTCACTACTACTATCATCACTAGTGTTATCTTCACTACTACTATCATCACTAGTGTTATCTTCACTACTATCATCACTAGTGTTATCTTCACTACTATCATCACTAGTGTTATCTTCACTACTACTATCATCACTAGTGTTATCTTCACTACTATCATCACTAGTGTTATCTTCACTACCATCATCACTAGCTATCTTCACTACTATCATCACTAGTGTTATCTTCACTACTATCATCACTAGTGTTATCTTCACTACTATCATCACTAGTGTTATCTTCACTACTATCATCACTAGTGTTATCTTCACTACTATCATCACTAGTGTTATCTTCACTACTATCATCACTAGTGTTATCTTCACTACTATCATCACTAGTGTTATCTTCACTACTATCATCACTAGTGTTATCTTCACTACTATCATCACTAGTGTTATCTTCACTACTATCATCACTAGTGTTATCTTCACTACTATCATCACTAGTGTTATCTTCACTACTATCATCACTAGTGTTATCTTCACTACTATCATCACTAGTGTTATCTTCACTACTATCATCACTAGTGTTATCTTCACTACTATCATCACTAGTGTTATCTTCACTACTATCATCACTAGTGTTATCTTCACTACTATCATCACTAGTGTTATCTTCACTACTATCATCACTAGTGTTATCTTCACTACTATCATCACTTATCTTCACTACTATCATCACTAGTGTTATCTTCACTACTATCATCACTAGTGTTATCTTCACTACTACATCACTAGTGTTATCTTCACTACCATCATCACTAGTGTTATCTTCACTACTATCATCACTAGTGTTATCTTCACTACTATCATCACTAGTGTTATCTTCACTACTATCATCACTAGTGTTATCTTCACTACTATCATCACTAGTGTTATCTTCACTACTATCATCACTAGTGTTATCTTCACTACTATCATCACTAGTGTTATCTTCACTACTACTATCATCACTAGTGTTATCTTCACTACTATCATCACTAGTGTTATCTTCACTACTACTATCATCACTAGTGTTATCTTCACTACTATCATCACTAGTGTTATCTTCACTACTATCATCACTAGTGTTATCTTCACTACTACTATCATCACTAGTGTTATCTTCACTACTATCATCACTAGTGCTATCTTCACTACTATCATCACTAGTGCTATCTTCACTACTATCATCACTAGTGTTATCTTCACTACTATCATCACTAGTGTTATCTTCACTACTATCATCACTAGTGTTATCTTCACTACTACTATCATCACTAGTGTTATCTTCACTACTATCATCACTAGTGTTATCTTCACTACTTCTATCATCACTAGTGTTATCTTCACTACTTCTATCATCACTAGTGTTATCTTCACTACTTCTATCATCACTAGTGTTATCTTCACTACTATCATCACTAGTGTTATCTTCACTACTACTATCATCACTAGTGTTATCTTCACTACTATCATCACTAGTGTTATCTTCACTACTATCATCACTAGTGTTATCTTCACTACTACTATCATCACTAGTGTTATCTTCACTACTATCATCACTAGTGTTATCTTCACTACTATCATCACTAGTGTTATCTTCACTACTATCATCACTAGTGTTACCTTCACTACTATCATCACTAGTGTTATCTTCACTACTATCATCACTAGTCTTATCTTCACTACTATCATCACTAGTGTTATCTTCACTACTACTATCATCACTAGTGTTATCTTCACTACTATATTCACTAGTCTTATCTTCACTACTATCATCACTAGTGTTATCTTCACTACTATATTCACTAGTCTTATCTTCACTACTATCATCACTAGTGTTATCTTCACTACAACTATCATCACTAGTCTTATCTATCACTAGTATTATCTTCACTAATCCTATCATCACTAGTGTTATCTTCACTACTATCATCACTAGTCTTATCTTCACTACTATCATCACTAGTGTTATCTTCACTACTATCATCACTAGTGTTATCTTCACTACTATCATCACTAGTCTTATCTTCACTACTATCATCACTAGTGTTATCTTCACTACTATCATCACTAGTGTTATCTTCACTACTATCATCACTAGTGTTATCTTCACTACTATCATCACTAGTGTTATCTTCACTACTATCATCACTAGTGTTATCTTCACTACTATCATCACTAGTGTTATCTTCACTACTACTATCATCACTAGTGTTATCTTCACTACTATCATCACTAGTGTTATCTTCACTACTACTATCATCACTAGTGTTATCTTCACTACTATCATCACTAGTGTTATCTTCACTACTATCATCACTAGTGTTATCTTCACTACTACTATCATCACTAGTGTTATCTTCACTACTATCATCACTAGTGTTATCTTCACTACTACTATCATCACTAGTGTTATCTTCCCTACTATCATCACTAGTGTTATCTTCACTACTACTATCATCACTAGTGTTATCTTCCCTACTATCATCACTAGTGTTATCTTCACTACTACTATCATCACTAGTGTTATCTTCACTACTATCATCACTAGTGTTATCTTCACTACTACTATCATCACTAGTGTTATCTTCACTACTATCATCACTAGTGTTATCTTCACTACTATCATCACTAGTGTTATCTTCACTACTACTATCATCACTAGTGTTATCTTCACTACTATCATCACTAGTGTTATCTTCACTACTACTATCATCACTAGTGTTATCTTCACTACTATCATCACTAGTGTTATCTTCACTACTACTATCATCACTAGTGTTATCTTCACTACTATCATCACTAGTGTTATCTTCACTACTATCATCACTAGTGTTATCTTCACTACTATCATCACTAGTGTTATCTTCACTACTATCATCACTAGTGTTATCTTCACTACTATCGTCACTAGTGTTATCTTCACTACTACTATCATCACTAGTGTTATCTTCACTACTACTATCATCACTAGTGTTATCTTCACTACTATCATCACTAGTGTTATCTTCACTACTATCATCACTAGTCTTATCTTCACTACTATCATCACTAGTGTTATCTTCACTACTACTATCATCACTAGTGTTATCTTCACTACTACTATCATCACTACTCTTATCTTCACTACTACTATCATCACTAGTGTTATCTTCACTACTATCATCACTAGTGTTATCTTCACTACTATCATCACTAGTGTTATCTTCACTACTATCATCACTAGTCTTATCTTCACTACTATCATCACTAGTGTTATCTTCACTACTACTATCATCACTAGTCTTATCTTCACTACTACTATCATCACTAGTGTTATCTTCACTACTATCGTCACTAGTGTTATCTTCACTACTACTATCATCACTAGTGTTATCTTCACTACTACTATCATCACTAGTGTTATCTTCACTACTATCATCACTAGTTTTATCTTCACTACTATCATCACTAGTCTTATCTTCACTACTATCATCACTAGTGTTATCTTCACTACTACTATCATCACTAGTCTTATCTTCACTACTACTATCATCACTAGTGTTATCTTCACTACTATCATCACTAGTGTTATCTTCACTACTACTATCATCACTAGTGTTATCTTCACTACTATCATCACTAGTCTTATCTTCACTACTATCATCACTAGTCTTAGTGATGATAGTGATGATAGTGTTATCTTCACTACTACTATCATCACTGGTGTTATCTTCACTACTACTATCATCACTAGTGTTATCTTCACTACTATCATCACTAGTCTTATCTTCACTACTATCATCACTAGTCTTATCTTCACTACTATCATCACTAGTCTTATCTTCACTACTACTATCATCACTAGTGTTATCTTCACTACTACTATCATCACTAGTGTTATCTTCACTACTATCATCACTAGTGTTATCTTCACTACTATCATCACTAGTCTTATCTTCACTACTATCATCACTAGTGTTATCTTCACTACTATCATCACTAGTGTTATCTTCACTACTATCATCACTAGTCTTATCTTCACTACTATCATCACTAGTGTTATCTTCACTACTATCATCACTAGTGTTATCTTCACTACTATCATCACTAGTGTTATCTTCACTACTATCATCACTAGTGTTATCTTCACTACTATCATCACTAGTGTTATCTTCACTACTATCATCACTAGTCTTATCTTCACTACTATCATCACTAGTGTTATCTTCACTACTATCATCACTAGTCTTATCTTCACTACTATCATCACTAGTGTTATCTTCACTACTATCATCACTAGTGTTATCTTCACTACTATCATCACTAGACTTATCTTCACTACTATCATCACTAGTGTTATCTTCACTACTATCATCACTAGTGTTATCTTCACTACTATCGTCACTAGTGTTATCTTCACTACTACTATCATCACTAGTGTTATCTTCACTACTACTATCATCACTAGTGTTATCTTCACTACTATCATCACTAGTGTTATCTTCACTACTATCATCACTAGTGTTATCTTCACTACTATCATCACTAGTCTTATCTTCACTACTACTATCATCACTAGTGTTATCTTCACTACTATCATCACTAGTGTTATCTTCACTACTACTATCATCACTAGTGTTATCTTCACTACTATCATCACTAGTGTTATCTTCACTACTATCATCACTAGTCTTATCTTCACTACTATCATCACTAGTCTTATCTTCACTACTATCATCACTAGTCTTATCTTCACTACTACTATCATCACTAGTCTTATCTTCACTACTATCATCACTAGTCTTATCTTCACTACTATCATCACTAGTCTTATCTTCACTACTACTATCATCACTAGTCTTATCTTCACTACTATCATCACTAGTCTTATCTTCACTACTACTATCATCACTAGTCTTATCTTCACTACTATCATCACTAGTCTTATCTTCACTACTACTATCATCACTAGTCTTATCTTCACTACTATCATCACTAGTCTTATCTTCACTACTATCATCACTAGTCTTATCTTCACTACTACTATATTCACTAGTCTTATCTTCACTACTATCATCACTAGTCTTATCTTCACTACTACTATATTCACTAGTCTTATCTTCACTACTATCATCACTAGTCTTATCTTCACTACTATCATCACTAGTCTTATCTTCACTACTACTATCTTCACTAGTCTTATCTTCACCACGATTATCCTCGGCGATAAGTGACTTTGACATCTAAGTTGTCTATCTGTTTCAAGATGAGTTCTCTCCTAGCTGTGTTAAGGTAGCTCTGAGGTCCGTAGCTGTGTCAAGGTAGCTGTGATATCAGTAGCTGTGTCACGGTAGCTGTGATATCAGTAGCTGTGTCAAGGTAGCTCTGAGGTCCGTAGCTGTGTCAAGGTAGCTCTGAGGTCCGTAGCTGTGTCACGGTAGCTGTGATATCAGTAGCTGTGATATCAGTAGCTGTGTCAAGGTAGCTCTGAGGTCCGTAGCTGTGTCAAGGTAGCTCTGAGGTCCGTATCTGTGTCAAGGTAGCTCTGAGGTCCGTAGCTGTGTCACGGTAGCTGTGATATCAGTAGCTGTGTCAAGGTAGCTCTGAGGTCCGTAGCTGTGTCACGGTAGCTGTGATATCAGTAGCTGTGTCAAGGTAGCTCTGAGGTCCGTAGCTGTGTCAAGGTAGCTCTGAGGTCCGTAGCTGTGTCACGGTAGCTGTGATATCAGTAGCTGTGTCAAGGTAGCTCTGAGGTCAGTAGCTGTGTCAAGGTAGCTGCTATGTCATTAGCTGTGTCAAGGTATCTCTGAGGTCAGCAGCTGTGTCAAGACAGTTGAAAGGGAAGGGGGAGCAGCGGGGGAGGGGGTTGGAATGCAGGAGAGGTGGGGGAGGTGAGTAGTGGGAATAGACATCTAGAAGTATTAGCTGTGGAGAGAACTCGGGAAGTTGGGGAGGGGGAGGTGTGCCGGGGGGAGGGCGAGGTATGGCGATGAGTGGGGAAGGTATGGTCGGGGGTGAGGGGATTGAGAAGAAGAATGGGTGGAGGGGTCAAGGGAGAGGAGATGGGGGTCAGAATGAGAGAAGGGGAGGGATGAGAAGTGAAGGAGGGTGGGGTAAGGGTCAAGGAAGGGAGAGAGAGGGGGTTAGAACAAGGAAGGGGGTAGGGGGGTGGGGTCATGGAAGGGAGAGAGAGGGGGTTAGAACAAGGACGGAGGTAGGGGGGGTGGGGTCATGGAAGGGAGAGAGAGGGGTTAGAACAAGGATGGAGGTAGGGGGGTGGGGTCATGGAAGGGAGAGAGAGGGGGTTAGAACAAGGATGGAGGTAGGGGGGTGGGGTCATGGAAGGGAGAGAGAGGGGGTTAGAACAAGGATGGAGGTAGGGGGGTGGGGTCATGGAAGGGAGAGAGAGGGGTTAGAACAAGGATGGAGGTAGGGGGGTGGAGTCATGGAAGGGAGAGAGAGGGGCTTAGAACAAGGAAGGGGGTAGGGGGGTGGGGTCATGGAAGGGAGAGAGAGGGGGTTAGAACAAGGACGGAGGTAGGGGGGGTGGGGTCATGGAAGGGAGAGAGAGGGGGTTAGAACATGGATGGAGGTTGGGGGGTGGGGTCATGGAAGGGAGAGAGAGGGGGTTAGAACAAGGATGGAGGTAGGGGGGTGGGGTCATGGAAGGGAGAGAGAGGGGGTTAGAACAAGGATGGAGGTAGGGGGGTGGGGTCATGGAAGGGAGAGAGAGGGGGTTAGAACAAGGATGGAGGTAGGGGGGTGGGGTCATGGAAGGGAGAGAGAGGGGCTTAGAACAAGGATGGGGGTCGGGGGGTGGGGTCATGGAAGGGAGAGAGAGGGGGTTAGAACAAGGACGGAGGTAGGGGGGGTGGGGTCATGGAAGGGAGAGAGAGGGGGTTAGAACAAGGATGGAGGTAGGGGGGTGGGGTCATGGAAGGGAGAGAGAGGGGGTTAGAACAAGGATGGAGGTAGAACAAGGGGGGTGGGGTCATGGAAGGGAGAGAGAGGGGGTTAGAACAAGGATGGAGGTAGGGGGGTGGGGTCATGGAAGGGAGAGAGAGGGGGTTAGAACAAGGATGGAGGTAGGGGGGTGGGGTCATGGAAGGGAGAGAGAGGGGGTTAGAACACGGATGGAGGTAGGGGGGTGGGGTCATGGAAGGGAGAGAGAGGGGGTTAGAACAAGGATGGAGGTAGGGGGGTGGGGTCATGGAAGGGAGAGAGAGGGGGTTAGAACAAGGATGGAGGTAGGGGTTTGGTGTCATGGAAGGGAGAGAGAGGGGGTTAGAACAAGGATGGAGGTAGGGGGGTGGGGTCATGGAAGGGAGAGAGAGGGGGTTAGAACAAGGATGGAGGTAGGGGGGTGGGGTCATGGAAGGGAGAGAGAGGGGGTTAGAACAAGGATGGAGGTAGGGGGGTGGGGTCATGGAAGGGAGAGAGAGGGGGTTAGAACAAGGATGGAGGTAGGGGGGTGGGGTCATGGAAGGGAGAGAGAGGGGGTTAGAACAAGGATGGAGGTAGGGGGGTGGGGTCATGGAAGGGAGAGAGAGGGGGTTAGAACACGGTTGGAGGTAGGGGGGTGGGGTCATGGAAGGGAGAGAGAGGGGGTTAGAACAAGGATGGAGGTAGGGGGGTGGGGTCATGGAAGGGAGAGAGAGGGGGTTAGAACAAGGATGGAGGTAGGGGGGTGGGGTCATGGAAGGGAGAGAGAGGGGGTTAGAACAAGGATGGAGGTAGGGGGGTGGGGTCATGGAAGGGAGAGAGAGGGGGTTAGAACAAGGATGGAGGTAGGGGGGTGGGGTCATGGAAGGGAGAGAGAGGGGGTTAGAACAAGGATGGCGGTAGGGGGGTGGGGTCATGGAAGGGAGAGAGAGGGGGTTAGAACAAGGATGGAGGTAGTGGGGTGGGGTCATGGAAGGGAGAGAGAGGGGGATAGAACAAGGATGGAGGTAGGGAGGTGGGGTCATGGAAGGGAGAGAGAGGGGGTTAGAACAAGGATGGAGGTAGGGGGGTGGGGTCATGGAAGGAAGAGAGAGGAGGTTAGAACAAGGATGGAGGTAGTGGGGTGGGGTCATGGAAGGGAGAGAGAGGGGGATAGAACAAGGATGGAGGTAGGGAGGTGGGGTCATGGAAGGGAGAGAGAGGGGGTTAGAACAAGGATGGAGGTAGGGGGGTGGGGTCATGGAAGGGAGAGAGAGGGGGTTAGAACAAGGATGGAGGTAGGGGGGTGGGGTCATGGAAGGGAGAGAGAGGGGGTTAGAACAAGGATGGAGGTAGGGGGGTGGGGTCATGGAAGGGAGAGAGAGGGGGTTAGAACAAGGATGGAGGTAGGGGGGTGGGGTCATGGAAGGGAGAGAGAGGGGGTTAGAACAAGGATGGAGGTAGGGGGGTGGGGTCATGGAAGGGAGAGAGAGGGGGTTAGAACAAGGATGGAGGTAGGGGGGTGGGGTCATGGAAGGGAGAGAGAGGGGGTTAGAACAAGGATGGAGGTAGGGGGGTGGGGTCATGGAAGGGAGAGAGAGGGGGTTAGAACAAGGATGGAGGTAGGGGGGTGGGTCATGGAAGGGAGAGAGAGGGGGTTAGAACAAGGATGGAGGTAGGGGGGTGGGGTCATGGAAGGGAGAGAGAGGGGGTTAGAACAAGGATGGAGGTAGGGGGGTGGGGTCATGGAAGGGAGAGAGAGGGGGTTAGAACAAGGATGGAGGTAGGGGGGTGGGGTCATGGAAGGGAGAGAGAGGGGGTTAGAACAAGGATGGAGGTAGGGGGGGTGGAAGGGAGAGAGAGGGGGTCATGGAAGGGAGCGAGAGGGGGTTAGAACAAGGATGGCGGTAGGGGGGTGGGTCATGGAAGGGAGAGAGAGGGGGTTAGAACACGGAGGGAGGTAGGGGGGTGGGGTCATGGAAGGGAGAGAGAGGGGGTTAGAACAAGGATGGAGGTAGGGGGGTGGGGTCATGGAAGGGAGAGAGAGGGGGTTAGAACAAGGATGGAGGTCGGGGGGGGGGGTCATGGAAGGGAGAGAGAGGGGGTTAGAACAAGGATGGAGGTAGGGGGGTGGGGTCATGGAGGGGAGAGAGAGGGGGTTAGAACAAGGATGGAGGTAGGGGGGTGGGGTCATGGAAGGGAGAGAGAGGGGGTTAGAACAAGGATGGACGTAGGGGGGTGGGGTCATGGAAGGGAGAGAGAGGGGGTTAGAACAAGGATGGAGGTAGGGGGGTGGGGTCATGGAAGGGAGAGAGAGGGGGTTAGAACAAGGATGGAGGTAGGGGGGTGGGGTCATGGAGGGGAGAGAGAGGGGGTTAGAACAAGGATGGAGGTAGGGGGGTGGGGTCATGGAAGGGAGAGAGAGGGGGTTAGAACAAGGATGGAGGTAGGGGGGTGGGGTCATGGAGGGGAGAGAGAGGGGGTTAGAACAAGGATGGAGGTAGGGGGGTGGGGTCATGGAAGGGAGAGAGAGGGGGTTAGAACAAGGATGGAGGTAGGGGGGTGGGGTCATGGAAGGGAGAGAGAGGGGGTTAGAACAAGGATGGAGGTCGGGGGGTGGGGTCATGGATGGGAGAGAGCGGGGGTTAGAACAAGGATGGAGGTAGGGGGGTGGGGTCATGGAGGGGAGAGAGAGGGGGTTAGAACAAGGATGGTGGTCGGGGGGGGGGGTCATGGAAGGGAGAGAGAGGGGGTTAGAACAAGGATGGAGGTAGGGGGGTGGGGTCATGGACGGGAGAGAGAGGGGGTTAGAACAAGGATGGAGGTAGGGGGGTGGGGTCATGGAGGGGAGAGAGAGGGGGTTAGAACAAGGATGGAGGTAGGGGGGTGGGGTCATGGAGGGGAGAGAGAGGGGGTTAGAACAAGGATGGAGGTAGGGGGGTGGGGTCATGGAGGGGAGAGAGAGGGGGTTAGAACAAGGATGGAGGTAGGGGGGTGGGGTCATGGAGGGGAGAGAGAGGGGGTTAGAACAAGGAGGGCGGTAGGGGGGTGGGGTCATGGAGGGGAGAGAGAGGGGGTTAGAACAAGGATGGAGGTAGGGGGGTGGGGTCATGGAGGGGAGAGAGAGGGGGTTAGAACAAGGATGGAGGTAGGGGGGTGGGGTCATGGAGGGGAGAGAGAGGGGGTTAGAACAAGGATGGAGGTAGGGGGGTGGGGTCATGGAGGGGAGAGAGAGGGGGTTAGAACAAGGATGGAGGTAGGGGGGTGGGGTCATGGAGGGGAGAGAGAGGGGGTTAGAACAAGGATGGTGGTAGGGGGGTGGGGTCATGGAAGGGAGAGAGAGGGGGTTAGAACAAGGATGGAGGTAGGGGGGTGGGGTCATGGAGGGGAGAGAGAGGGGGTTAGAACAAGGATGGAGGTAGGGGGGTGGGGTCATGGAGGGGAGAGAGAGGGGGTTAGAACAAGGATGGAGGTAGGGGGGTGGGGTCATGGAGGGGAGAGAGAGGGGGTTAGAACAAGGATGGAGGTAGGGGGGTGGGGTCATGGAGGGGAGAGAGAGGGGGTTAGAACAAGGATGGAGGTAGGGGGGTGGGTCATGGAGGGGAGAGAGAGGGGGTTAGAACAAGGATGGAGGTAGGGGGGTGGGGTCATGGAAGGGAGAGAGAGGGGGTTAGAACAAGGATGGAGGTAGGGGGGTGGGGTCATGGAAGGGAGAGAGAGGGGGTTAGAACAAGGATGGAGGTAGGGGGGTGGGGTCATGGAAGGGAGAGAGAGGGGGTTAGAACAAGGATGGAGGTAGGGGGGTGGGGTCATGGAAGGGAGAGAGAGGGGGTTAGAACAAGGATGGAGGTAGGGGGGTGGGGTCATGGATGGAAGGGAGAGAGAGGGGGTTAGAACAAGGATGGAGGTAGGGGGGTGGGGTCATGGAAGGGAGAGAGAGGGGGTTAGAACAAGGATGGAGGTAGGGGGGTGGGGTCATGGAGGGGGAGGTACAGAGAACAGTTTCAACACAAGAAGTTAGTTACTTGAGTCACAGGTGACTGTCTCAACCCTCTACTTAGTGACCCTTTGTGAGGGAGGGAAGGAGTGTGCAATGATGGAGGGAGGGAGAGAGCAGTGACGGAGGGTGCAATGATGGAGGGAGGGAGAGAGCAGTGACGGAGGGTGCAATGATGGAGGGAGGGAGAGAGCAGTGACGGAGGGTGCAATGATGGAGGGAGTAGTGATGGAGGAAGCAGTGATGGTCATTAAGACTACGTATCACCTGTACACCACCAGTTACTACACCAGGGTGTAGTAACTGGTGGTGTACGGTGATGTAGTCACTGAACACCACCAGTTAACGAAACTTTAATACCTGAAATATAGATGAAGGTACACAGTGGTTACACCTGGGTGTACACAGTGGTTACACCTGGGTGTACACAGTGGTTACACCTGGGTGTACACAGTGGTTACACCTGGGTGTACACAGTGGTTACACCTGGGTGTACACAGTGGTTACACCTGGGTGTACACAGTGGTTACACCTGGGTGTACACAGTGGTTACACCTGGGTGTACACAGTGGTTACACCTGGGTGTACACAGTGGTTACACCTGGGTGTACACAGTGGTTACACCTGGGTGTACACAGTGGTTACACCTGGGTGTACACAGTGGTTACACCTGGGTGTACACAGTGGTTACACCTGGGTGTACACAGTGGTTACACCTGGGTGTACACAGTGGTTACACCTGGGTGTACACAGTGGTTACACCTGGGTGTACACAGTGGTTACACCTGGGTGTACACAGTGGTTACACCTGGGTGTACACAGTGGTTACACCTGGGTGTACACAGTGGTTACACCTGGGTGTACACAGTGGTTACACCTGGGTGTACACAGTGGTTACACCTGGGTGTACACAGTGGTTACACCTGGGTGTACACAGTGGTTACACCTGGGTGTACACAGTGGTTACACCTGGGTGTACACAGTGGTTACACCTGGGTGTACACAGTGGTTACACCTGGGTGTACACAGTGGTTACACCTGGGTGTACACAGTGGTTACACCTGGGTGTACACAGTGGTTACACCTGGGTGTACACAGTGGTTACACCTGGGTGTACACAGTGGTTACACCTGGGTGTACACAGTGGTTACACCTGGGTGTACACAGTGGTTACAAGTGGGTGTACACAGTGGTTACAAGTGGGTGTACACAGTGGTTACACCTGGGTGTACACAGTGGTTACACCTGGGTGTACACAGTGGTTACACCTGGGTGTACACAGTGGTTACACCTGGGTGTACACAGTGGTTACACCTGGGTGTACACAGTGGTTACACCTGGGTGTACACAGTGGTTACACCTGGGTGTACACAGTGGTTACACCTGGGTGTACACAGTGGTTACACCTGGGTGTACACAGTGGTTACACCTGGGTGTACACAGTGGTTACACCTGGGTGTACACAGTGGTTACACCTGGGTGTACACAGTGGTTACACCTGGGTGTACACAGTGGTTACACCTGGGTGTACACAGTGGTTACACCTGGGTGTACACAGTGGTTACACCTGGGTGTACACAGTGGTTACACCTGGGTGTACACAGTGGTTACACCTGGGTGTACACAGTGGTTACACCTGGGTGTACACAGTGGTTACACCTGGGTGTACACAGTGGTTACACCTGGGTGTACACAGTGGTTACACCTGGGTGTACACAGTGGTTACACCTGGGTGTACACAGTGGTTACACCTGGGTGTACACAGTGGTTACACCTGGGTGTACACAGTGGTTACACCTGGGTGTACACAGTGGTTACACCTGGGTGTACACAGTGGTTACACCTGGGTGTACACAGTGGTTACACCTGGGTGTACACAGTGGTTACACCTGGGTGTACACAGTGGTTACACCTGGGTGTACACAGTGGTTACACCTGGGTGTACACAGTGGTTACACCTGGGTGTACACAGTGGTTACACCTGGGTGTACACAGTGGTTACACCTGGGTGTACACAGTGGTTACACCTGGGTGTACACAGTGGTTACACCTGGGTGTACACAGTGGTTACACCTGGGTGTACACAGTGGTTACACCTGGGTGTACACAGTGGTTACACCTGGGTGTACACAGTGGTTACACCTGGGTGTACACAGTGGTTACACCTGGGTGTACACAGTGGTTACACCTGGGTGTACACAGTGGTTACACCTGGGTGTACACAGTGGTTACACCTGGGTGTACACAGTGGTTACACCTGGGTGTACACAGCCTGGAAGAGAGTCACTGCTGCCTTGTTCATCATGATCTTCCACATGTCACATTGTTTTTATATCTTACGGCCAAAAGCTGGAAAACAGCTGAGAAAGATGATCTAAGATTAGCATCTACTGAGTCAATCTCGGCTATATACACGGTGCACCAGGTACTGTGGCTGTCAGACATCACCTGGTACAAGGCTGACAGATCAGTGCCCCTAACATCGTCCACTCTTGGATAATGTTGACACTGTGAGAGACGGAATAAGACTTCTCTCTCATCTTCTAAACTATCATTTTTTCCTCACATTATTTGTAAGTTTGTCAGCAGCGATATTTTATTTACACCAAGTTTATTTACACCTGATTACTTTACCTATACATGTACACATAGTAATTCCATGTGATTATTTCGAAATCTCTTGTTCTTACAGGTAGGTTGATGTAACCTGAGTGATGATTGTGTGATCTACCTACCTGGAGTCACCTGGAGTCACCTGGAGTCACCTGGAGTCACCTGGAGTCACCTGGAGTCACCTGGAGTCACTTGGAGTCACCTGGAGTCACCTGGAGTCACCTGGACGGGGTATCGAGGGTCAACGCCCCCGGGGCCCCGTCCATTACGAGGGCCTCATAGTGGATCAGTGCCTGATCAATTGCTGGCCGCACGTAAACTAACGTACGAACTCAGCCCGGCTGGTCAGGTATTGACTTTAATGCCTGTCCAGTTCCTTCTTAAAGACAGCTGGGGGCTATTGGTAATGCCTCTTATGTATGCTGGGAGGCAGTTGAACAGTCTTGGGCTCCTGACACTTACTGTGTTGTCTCTAAGTGTACTCACGCCGCCCCTGCTCTTCACGGGGGATGTGTATCTTCTGCAGTCTTTTACTTTGGTAGGGAGTGATTTTCATGAGCAGATTTTGGACTAGTTCCTCTAGGATTTTCCAAGTGTATATTATCATGTACCTTCCTCGCCTGGGTTTCAGGGAGTACAATTCAAGGTATTTCAATCGTTCCTAGTAATTTAGGTGCTTTATCACGCGTATACGTGCCGTGAAGGTTCTCCGTATATTCTCCAGGTCTGCAATTTCGCCTCTCTTGAAAGGGTCCGTTAGTGTACAGTAGTATTCCAGTCTAGAGAGAACAAGTGATTTGAAGAGAATCATGAGCTTGGCATCCTTGTTTTTGAAGGTTCTCGTTATCCATTATATCGCTTTCCTAGTAGATGTGGTATATACATTGTTGTGATCTTTGAAAGCGAGATTCACTAACATTATCACTCCCAGGTCTTTCACATTAGTTTTTCGCTCTATTGCGTGATTGGAATTTGTTTTACACTCCGAGCCAGTTTTTATTTCCTCGAGTTTTCCGCAGTGGAATTATTGAAATTTGCCCTATATAAACTTTATATTATTTTCTGAGACCCATTTGAAGATTTTGTTAATGTCCGGTTGGAGACTTGCGGTGACCTCGATGCACGACACTGTCATGCAGATTCTGGAGTCTTCAGAAAAGATACAGTGTTGTGGCTTACATCTCTATGTCTGACATGAGGATCAGGAAGTGGAGACGACAGCTCACGACACCTACTAGGAGTTCGGGTACCTAGCTTCACCTGATAGGTACACGGGTTCCTTAGCTCTACCCATCAAGAAAATAATAGATGGTCTTTGCAGTTGGCTAAAGACAGCTGGTCAAACACAAGTGATCGACACAGCTGGTGAGGCGAGGAACCAGTGTCTCGAACCTTGTAAACTCAACTGAGTGAGTACAACTGCTGACACATACACTGGTCAAGTGACCTGTGGGACATCAGGTGACCTGTGAAACATCAGGTGACCCGTGGGACCTCAGATGACCTATGGAACATCAGGTGACCTGTGGCACCTCAGGTGACCTGTGGAACCTCAGAGAGAGAGAGAGAGAGAGAGAGAGAGAGAGAGAGAGAGAGAGAGAGAGAGAGAGAGAAGAAACAGTGCGTGTAGCAGTAGTAATAATATCATAGAGCCCACGGCCATGTTGGCCAACGCTCTGACCTACCAGAGTGGGTAGAGAGGGTGCTGGGACCCACCAGAGTGGGTAGAGAGGGTGCTGGGACCCACCAGAGTGGGTAGAGAGGGTGCTGGGACCCACCAGAGTGGGTAGAGGGTGCTGGGACCCACCAGAGTGGGTAGAGGGTGCTGGGACCCACCAGAGTGGGTAGAGGATGCTAGGACCCACCAGAGTGGGTAGAGAGGGTGCTGGGACCCACCAGAGTGGGTAGAGAGGGTGCTGGGACCCACCAGAGTGGGTAGAGAGGGTGCTGGGACCCACCAGAGTGGGTAGAGGGTGCTGGGACCCACCAGAGTGGGTAGAGGATGCTAGGACCCACCAGAGTGGGTAGAGAGGGTGCTGGGACCCACCAGAGTGGGTAGAGAGGGTGCTGGGAGCCACCAGAGTGGGTAGAGAGGGTGCTGGGACCCACCAGAGTGGGTAGAGAGGGTGCTGGGACCCACCAGAGTGGGTAGAGAGGGTGCTGGGCCCCACCAGAGTGGGTAGAGAGGGTGCTGGGACCCACCAGAGTGGGTAGAGAGGGTGCTGGGACCCACCAGAGTGGGTAGAGGGTGCTGGGACCCACCAGAGTGGGTAGAGGATGCTAGGACCCACCAGAGTGGGTAGAGAGGGTGCTGGGACCCACCAGAGTGGGTAGAGAGGGTGCTGGGAGCCACCAGAGTGGGTGGAGGGTGCTGGGACCCACCAGAGTGGGTAGAGGGTGCTGGGACCCACCAGAGTGGGTAGAGGGTGCTGGGACCCACCAGAGTGGGTAGAGGGTGCTGAGACCCACCAGAGTGGGTAGTGGGTGCTGGGACCCACCAGAGTGGGTAGAGAGTGCTGGGATCCACCCGAGTGGGTAGAGGGTGCTGGGACCCACCAGAGTGGGTAGTGGGTGCTGGGACCCACCAGAGTGGGTAGAGGGTGCTGGGACCCACCAGAGTGGGTAGAGGGTGCTGGGATCCACCAGAGTGGGTAGAGGGTGCTGGGATCCACCAGAGTGGGTAGAGGGTGCTGGGACCCACCAGAGTGGGTAGAGGGTGCTGGGACCCACCAGAGTGGGTAGAGGGTGCTGGGACCCACCAGAGTGGGTAGAGAGTGCTGGGATCCACCCGAGTGGGTAGAGGGTGCTGGGACCCACCAGAGTGGGTAGTGGGTGCTGGGACCCACCAGAATGGGTAGAGGGTGCTGGGACCCACCAGAGTGGGTAGAGGGTGCTGGGATCCACCAGAGTGGGTTACCTGGAGGTTACCTGGAGGTTATTCCGGGGATCAACGCCCCCGCGGCCCGGTCCATGACCAGGCCTCCCGATGGATCAGGGCCTGATCAACTAGGCTGTTACTGCTGGCCGCACGCAGTCCAACGTACGAGCTACAGCCCGGCTGATCCGGCACTGACTTTAGGTATCTGTCCAGCTCTCTCTTGAAGGCAGCCAGGGGTTTATTGGCAATTCCCCTAATGCTTGATGGGAGGCTGTTAAACAGTTTTGGGCCCCGGACACTTATGGTGTTTTCCCTTAGTGTACCAATGGCGCCCCTACTTTTTATTGGGGGCATTTTGCATCGCCTGCCCAGTCTTTTACTTTCGTAGGGAGTGATTTCTGTGTGCAGATTTAGGACCATTCCTTCCAAGATTTTCCAAGTGTAGATTATGATATATCTCTCCCTCCTGCGTTCCAACGAGTACAAGCCAAGTGCTTCCAAGCGTTCCCAGTAATTAAGGTGCTTGACAGAACTTATACGTGCAGTAAAGGATCTCTGTACACTCTCTAGATCTGCGATTTCACCTGCTTTGAATGGAGATGTTAATGTACAGCAGTATTCCAGCCTAGAGAGAACAAGTGATTTGAAAAGGATCATCATGGGCCTGGCATCTCTCGTTTTGAAATTTCTCATTATCCATCCTATCATTTTCTTTGCACGTGCGATCGTGGCACTGTTGTGATCCTTGAAAGTGAGATCCTCAGATATTACTACTCCCAGGTCCCTTACATTAGTTTTCCGCTCTATTGTATGGCCGGAGTCAGTAGTATACTCTGTTCTAGTTATTATCTCCTCCAGTTTTCCATAACGGAGTAGTTGGAATTTGTCCTCATTGAACATCATATTGTTTACCGTTGCCCATTGGAAAACTTTGTTTATATCTTCTTGGAGGTTAACCGCGTCCTCAGCAGATGACAGCCTCATGCAGATCCTAGTATCATCCGCAAAGGATGATACGGTGCTGTGGTGTATATCTCTGTCTATGTCTGATATGAGGATAAGGAATAAGATGGGGGCGAGTACTGTGCCTTGTGGAACAGAGCTCTTCACTATGGCAGCCTCCGATTTAACTCTGTTGACCACTACTCTTTGTGTTCGATTTGTTAGGAAGTTGAAGATCCATCTCCCCACTTTCCCAGTTATTCCTTTAGCACGTATTTTATGGGCTATTACGCCATGATCGCATTTGTCAAATGCTTTTGCAAAGTCTGTGTATATTACATCTGCATTCTGATTTTCTTCCAGTGCATCCAAGGCCATGTCATAGTGATCCAGTAGTTATGAGAGGCAGGAGCGACCTGCCTTGAACCCATGTTGCCCTGGATTGTGCAGATTTTGGGAATCCAGGTGATTTGCAATCCTGCTTCTTAGCACTCTTTCAAAGATTTTTATGATGTGGGACGTCAGAGCTATTGGTCTATAGTTCTTAGCTAATGATTTGCTGCCACCTTTATGGAGTGGGGCTATATCCGTTGTTTTAAGTGACTGTGGAATTTCACCCATGTCCAAACTCCTCCTCGATAGTGTACTTAGGGCACGCGAGAGGGGTTTCTTGCAGTTCTTAATGAAAACAGAGTTCCACTAGTCTGGGCCCGGGGCTGAGTGCATAGGCATGTTGTCAATGGCTTTTTCGAAATCTATCGGAGTTAGGGTAATGTCGGAAATCTGGCATACATTTATGGAGTTTTGAGGCTCATTCATGAAGAAATCATTTGGGTCGTCGATCCTCAGACCGATTAGTGGTTCACTAAACACAGAGTCGTACTGGGATTTCAATATTTCACTCATTTCCTTGTTGTCATCTGTGTAAGTCCCATCCTGTCTGAGTAAGGGCCCGATACTAGATGTGGTATTTGCCTTGTTTTTGGCATATGAAATGAAATATTTTGAATTTCTTTCAATTTCACTAATAGCTTTAAGCTCCTCCTGCCTCTCCTGGTTCCTGTAAGAGTCATTTAGCTTAAGTTCGATAGTTTCCACTTCCCTGGTCAGCGCCTCCTTTCGTGTATCAGATGTTCTAGCACTCCTGAGGAGCTCAGTGACTCTTCGTCGTCTTCTGTAGAGTGAGCGTCTTTTTCTCTCCAGTTTACTCCTGCTCTTCTTCTTTCTTAGGGGAATATGCCTAGAACATGCTTCGGCTACCAGGAAGTTGATCCTTTCAAGGCACTGGTTTGGATCCATGTCATTTAAGACATCTTCCCAACATGTTTCGTTTAGGACATGGTTTACCTGGTCCTAGTGGATGTTCTTGTTGTTGAAGTTGTATTTTGTGAAGACACCTTCACAGGTACATGCATTCTGCTGATCAGAACCCCTATGCATGTACGTCTGGACTTCGATTAGGTTGTGATCGGAATTAGTTGTTTTTGATATTCTTATGTCTCTTATCAGGTCCTCATTATTTGTGAAGATAAGGTCAAGTGTGTTTTCTAGTCTTGTTGGCTCCACTATCTGCTGGCTTAAGGTGTGTTTTTCGCAGAGACTTAGTAGCTCATGTGTGTGTGACCTTTCATCTGCGCTACCTCCGGGGATTCTTTCAGCTATAACATTATTTGCTACATTCTTCCATTTTGTATGCCTTAGGTTGAAATCACCAAGCATGACATGTTTGGGGATGGAGCTGGAAGGTTTTCCAAACAGTAGTCAATTTTCAGTAGCTGTTCCTTGAACTGTTGTGAGGTTGCATCTGGTGGCTTGTATACAACCACAATGACTAGATTTTGGTTCTCGATCTTTATTGATAGAACTTCAACTACCTCATTTGTGGTGTTCAGCAGCTCCGTGCAGATAAGGGACTCTTTGAGATACAGGCCAACCCCCCCTTGTTGCCTGTTTTTTCTGTCGCATCTGAAAAGGTTGTAACCACTTATCCATATTTCACTGTCAAAGTGATCTTTTGTGTGAGTCTCTGTGAAGGCTGCAAACATTGCATTAGACTCCTCTAGAAGTCCACTGATAAAAGGTATTTTGTTGTTGGTGGATGGCTTAAGGCCCTGTATATTAGCAAATATGAACGAGGTTGTATTCTGTGTTTGTTGGGGGGAGGGTGCTGGGACCCACCCAAGTGGGTAGAGGGTGCTGGGACCCACCCAAGTGGGTAGAGGGTGCTGGGACCCACCAGAGTGGGTAGAGGGTGCTGGGACCCACCAGAGTGGGTAGAGGGTGCTGGGATCCACCAGAGTGGGTAGAGGGTGCTGGGACCTACCAGAGTGGGTAGAGGGTGCTGGGACCCACCAGAGTGGGTAGAGGGTGCTGGGATCCACCAGAGTGGGTAGAGGGTGCTGGGACCCACCCAAGTGGGTAGAGGGTGCTGGGACCCACCAGAGTGGGTAGAGGGTGCTGGGACCCACCAGAGTGGGTAGAGGGTGCTGGGATCCACCAGAGTGGGTAGAGGGTGCTGGGACCCACCCAAGTGGGTAGAGGATGCTGGGACCCACCAGAGTGGGTAGAGGGTGCTGGGACCCACCAGAGTGGGTAGAGGGTGCTGGGATCCACCAGAGTGGGTAGAGGGTGCTGGGACCCACCAGAGTGGGTAGAGGGTGCTGGGACCTACCAGAGTGGGTAGAGGGTGCTGGGACCTACCAGAGTGGGTAGAGGGTGCTGGGACCTACCAGAGTGGGTAGAGGGTGCTGGGACCTACCAGAGTGGGTAGAGGGTGCTGGGACCCACCAGAGTGGGTAGAGGGTGCTGGGACCTACCAGAGTGGGTAGAGGGTGCTGGGACCTACCAGAGTGGGTAGAGGGTGCTGGGACCTACCAGAGTGGGTAGAGGGTGCTGGGACCTACCAGAGTGGGTAGAGGGAGCTGGGACCCACCAGAGTGGGTAGAGGGTGCTGGGACCTACCAGAGTGGGTAGAGGGTGCTGGGACCTACCAGAGTGGGTAGAGGGTGCTGGGACCTACCAGAGTGGGTAGAGGGTGCTGGGACCTACCAGAGTGGGTAGAGGGTGCTGGGACCCACCAGAGTGGGTATAGGGTGCTGGGACCCACCCAAGTGGGTAGAGGGTGCTGGGACCTACCAGAGTGGGTAGAGGGTGCTGGGACCCACCAGAGTGGGTAGAGGGTACTGGGACCTACCAGAGTGGGTAGAGGGTGCTGGGACCCACCAGAGTGGGTAGAGGGTGCTGGGACCCACCAGAGTGAGCTGAGGGCACTAGGACCCACCAGAGTGGGTAGAGGGTGCTGGGATCCACCCAAGTGGGTAGAGGGTGCTGGGACCTACCAGAGTGGGTAGAGGGTGCTGGGACCCACCAGAGTGGGTAGAGGGTGCTGGGATCCACCCAAGTGGGTAGAGGGTGCTGGGACCTACCAGAGTGGGTAGAGGGTGCTGGGACCCACCAGAGTGGGTAGAGGGTGCTGGGACCTACCAGAGTGGGTAGAGGGTGCTGGGACCCACCAGAGTGGGTAGAGGGTGCTGGGACCCACCAGAGTGGGCTGAGGGCACTAGGACCCACCAGTGGGTAAGAAAGACATGTTGTTTTGGGGTTGGTGGTCATGCAGTCAGGTGATCTTCAAGCAGTTAGGTGGGCAGGTGGGTGGGCAGGAGAGTGGGCAGGTGAGTGGGTTATGGGTGGGTAGGTGGGTGGGCAGGAAGGTGGGTGGTTGGGCAGGAGGGTGGGTGGATGGGCTTTAGGGTGGGCAGGTGGGCGGGTGTTACCCACTGCACTCTGTTACCAGTAACACGTCCAGAGCTTCCTCAGGCAACACACACACACACACACACACACACACACACACACACACACACACACACACACACACACACACACACACACACACACACACACACACACTCACACACACACATGTATCACAAATGGAAGCTGAAGACTCAGATGAGTCACAGTGATGTTAGGAAGTATTTCTTCAGTCATAGAAGAGGCAGGATTCATACATAGCTTTAAGAAGAGGTACGATAAAGCTCATGGAGCAGGAAGAGAGTGAACCTAGTAGCAACCAGTGAAGAGTGAGTCAGGAGCTGTGAATCGACCCCTGCAACAATAAATAGGTGAGTACACACACACACACACACACAACAACAAGAATATTCAGAACTGGGCGATGATTTCAGCGAGGTACGGTGCTGAATCATCATGGGCACTGATGAACATGATAGCAGGGGCAGCTAGAAGCACCATCATGGGCACTGATGAACATGATAGCAGGGGCAGCTAGAAGCACCATCATGGGCACTGATGAACATGATAGCAGGGGCAGCTAGAAGCACCATCATGGGCACTGATGAACATGATAGCAGGGGCAGCTAGAAGCACCATCATGGGCACTGATGAACATGATAGCAGGGGCAGCTAGAAGCACCATCATGGGCACTGATGAACATGATAGCAGGGGCAGCTAGAAGCACCATCATGGGCACTGATGAACATGATAGCAGGGGCAGCTAGAAGCACCATCATGGGCACTGATGAACATGATAGCAGGGGCAGCTAGAAGCACCATCATGGGCACTGATGAACATGATAGCAGAGGCAGCTAGAAGCACCATCATGGGCAGTGCACAACTACTGATCATGGGTCACCTCAAGCATGAGGCAACAGACTGGGTAAATCTGGAATCAGGTGGAGGACCGGAAAATATCACGTGTCTATAGTAACACAACTAGGCAGAGAGGCGGTAAAGAACCAGCGAGGCTGGACCTTGTGTTCACCAAGAGTGGTTAGATTAGGTTAGGTTAGTTAGGAAAGATTAGGTTAGGTTAGGTTAGGTTAGGTTAGGTTAGGTAAGATTCGTTAGGAAACAGGACAAGTATTTCCTGACACGGGTCTTAGTCATATGATGACCCGTCGCCGGAGCTTTTGGTCTTCTGGCTGAGGCCTTCCGCTGGCTTACCCCTCCTCCCCATTAAAAAATTATGGTTATGATTTTTAATCATTGTAGTACTATGTTGTAAGGTGCAGGATGAACCCATGGTTCACACACAGGTGCAGGATGAACCCATGGTTCACACACAGGTGCAGGATGAACCCATGGTTCACACACAGGTGCAGGATGAACCCATGGTTCACACACAGGTGCAGGATGAACCCATGGTTCACACACAGGTGCAGGATGAACCCATGGTTCACACACAGGTGCAGGATGAACCCATTGTTCACACACAGGTGCAGGATGAACCCATGGTTCACACAGGTGCAGGATGAAACCATGGTTCACACACAGGTGCAGGATGAACCCATGGTTCACACACAGGTGCAGGATGAACCCATGGTTCACACACAGGTGCAGGATGAACCCATGGTTCACACACAGGTGCAGGATGAACCCATGGTTCACACACGTGCAGGATGAACCCATGGTTCACACACAGGTGCAGGATGAACCCATGGTTCACACACAGGTGCAGGATGAACCCATGGTTCACACACAGGTGTAGGATGAACCCATGGTTCACACACAGGTGCAGGATGAACCCATGGTTCACACACAGGTGCAGGATGAACCCATGGTTCACACACAGGTGCAGGATGAACCCATGGTTCACACACAGGTGTAGGATGAACCCATGGTTCACACACAGGTGCAGGATGAACCCATGGTTCACACACAGGTGCAGGATGAACCCATGGTTCACACACAGGTGTAGGATGAACCCATGGTTCACACACAGGTGCATGATGAACCCATGGTTCACACACAGGTGCAGAATGAACCCATGGTTCACACACAGGTGCAGGATGAACCCATGGTTCACACACAGGTGCAGGATGAACCCATGGTTCACACACAGGTGTAGGATGAACCCATGGTTCACACACAGGTGCAGGATGAACCCATGGTTCACACACAGGTGCAGGATGAACCCATGGTTCACACACAGGTGCAGGATGAACCCATGGTTTACACAGAGGTGCAGGATGAACCCATGGTTCACACACAGGTGCAGGATGAACCCATGGTTCACACACAGGTGTAGGATGAACCCATGGTTCACACACAGGTGCAGGATGAACCCATGGTTCACACAGAGGTGCAGGATGAACCCATGGTTCACACAGAGGTGAAGGATGAACCCATGGTTCACACACAGGTGTAGGATGAACCCATGGTTCACAAACAGGTGCAGGATGAACCCATGGTTCACACACAGGTGCAGGATGAACCCATGGTTCACACACAGGTGCAGGATGAACCCATGGTTTACACAGAGGTGCAGGATGAACCCATGGTTCACACAGAGGTGCAGGATGAACCCATGGTTCACACACAGGTGTAGGATGAACCCATGGTTCACACACAGGTGCAGGATGAACCCATGGTTCACACACAGGTGCAGGATGAACCAATGGTTCACACACAGGTGCAGGATGAACCCATGGTTCACACACAGGTGTAGGATGAACCCATGGTTCACACACAGGTGCAGGATGAACCCATGGTTCACACAGAGGTGCAGGATGAACCCATGGTTCACACACAGGTGTAGGATGAACCCATGGTTCACACACAGGTGCAGGATGAACCCATGGTTCACACACAGGTGCAGGATGAACCCATGGTTCACACACAGGTGCAGGAAGAACCCATGGTTCACACACAGGTGCAGGATGAACCCATGGTTCAAACACAGGTGCAGGATGAACCCATGATTCACACACAGATGAAGGATGAACCCATGGTTCACACACAGGTGCAGGATGAAACCATGGTTCACACACAGGTGTAGGATGAACCAATGGTTCACACACAGGTGTAGGATGAACCCATGGTTCACACACAGGTGCAGGATGAACCCATGATTCACACACAGATGAAGGATGAACCCATGGTTCACACACAGGTGCAGGATGAACCCATGGTTCACAAACAGGTGCAGGATGAACCCATGGTTCACACAGAGGTGCAGGATGAACCCATGGATCACACACAGGTGCAGGATGAACCCATGGTTCACACACAGGTGCAGGATGAACCCATGGTTCACACACAGGTGCAGGATGAACCCATGGTTCACAGGGAGGTGCAGGATGAACCCATGGTTCACACACAGGTGCAGGATGAACCCATGGTTCACATACAGGTGCAGGATGAACCCATGGTTCACACACAGGTGCAGGATGAACCCATGGTTCACACAGAGGTGCAGGATGAACCCATGGTTCACACAGAAGGGTAGGATGAACCCATGGTTCACACACAGGTGCAGGATGAACCCATGGTTTACACAGAGGTGCAGGATGAACCCATGGTTCACACACAGGTGCAGGATGAACCCATGGTTCAAACACAGGTGTAGGATGAACCCATGGTTCACACACAGGTGCAGGATGAACCCATGGTTCACATAGAGGTGCAGGATGAACCCATGGTTCACACACAGGTGCAGGATGAACCCATGGTTCACACACAGGTGAAGGATGAACCCATGGTTCACACACAGGTGCAGGATGAACCCATGGTTCACACACAGGTGCAGGATGAACCCATGGTTCACACACAGGTGCAGGATGAACCCATGGTTCACACACAGGCGCAGGATGAACCCATGGTTCACACACAGGTGCAGGACGAACCCATCGTTCACACACAGGTGCAGGATGAACCCATGGTTCACACACAGGTGCAGGATGAACCCATGGTTCACACACAGGTGCAGGATGAACCCATGGTTCACACACAGGTGCAGGATGAACCCATGGTTCACACACAGGTGCAGGATGAACCCATGGTTCACACACAGGTGCAGGATGAATCCATGGTTCACACACAGGTGCAGGATGAACCCATGGTTCATACACAGGTGCAGGATGAACCCATGGTTCACACACAGGTGTAGGATGAACCCATGGTTCAAACACAGGAGCAGGATGAACCCATGATTCACACACAGGTGAAGGTTGAACCCATGGTTCACACACAGGTGCAGGATGAACCCATGGTTCACACACAGGTGCAGGATGAACCCATGGTTCACACAGAGGTGCAGGATGAACCCATGGATCACACACAGGTGCAGGATGAACCAATGGTTCACACACAGGTGCAGGATGAACCCATGGTTCACACACAGGTGCAGGATGAACCCATGGTTCAAACACAGGTGCAGGATGAACCCATGATTCACACACAGATGAAGGATGAACCCATGGTTCACACACAGGTGCAGGATGAACCCATGGTTCACACACAGGTGTAGGATGAACCCATGGTTCACACACAGGTGTAGGATGAACCCATGGTTCAAACACAGGTGCAGGATGAACCCATGATTCACACACAGATGAAGGATGAACCCATGGTTCACACACAGGTGCAGGATGAACCCATGGTTCACAAACAGGTGCAGGATGAACCCATGGTTCACACAGAGGTGCAGGATGAACCCATGGATCACACACAGGTGCAGGATGAACCCATGGTTCACACAGAGGTGCAGGATGAACCCATGGTTCACACACAGGTGCAGGATGAACCCATGGTTCACAGAGAGGTGCAGGATGAACCCATGGTTCACACACAGGTGCAGGATGAACCCATGGTTCACATACAGGTGCAGGATGAACCCATGGTTCACACAGAGGTGCAGGATGAACCCATGGTTCACACAGAGGTGCAGGATGAACCCATGGTTCACACAGAAGTGTAGGATGAACCCATGGTTCACACACAGGTGCAGGATGAACCCATGGTTTACACAGAGGTGCAGGATGAACCCATGGTTCACACACAGGTGCAGGATGAACCCATGGTTCAAACACAGGTGTAGGATGAACCCATGGTTCACACACAGGTGCAGGATGAACCCATGGTTCACAGAGAGGTGCAGGATGAACCCATGGTTCACACACAGGTGCAGGATGAACCCATGGTTCACACACAGGTGCAGGATGAACCCATGGTTCACACACAGGTGCAGGATGAACCCATGGTTCACACACAGGTGCAGGATGAACCCATGGTTCACACACAGGTGCAGGATGAACCCATGGTTCACAGAGAGGTGCAGGATGAACCCATGGTTCACACACAGGTGCAGGATGAACCCATGGTTCACACACAGGTGCAGGATGAACCCATGGTTCGCACACAGGTGCAGGACGAACCCACGGTTCACACACAGGTGCAGGATGAACCCATGGTTCACACACAGGTGCAGGATGAACCCATGGTTCACACACAGGTGCAGGATGAACCCATGGTTCACACACAGGTGCAGGATGAATCCATGGTTCACACACAGGTGCAGGATGAACCCATGGTTCATACACAGGTGCAGGATGAACCCATGGTTCACACACAGGTGTAGGATGAACCCATGGTTCAAACACAGGTGCAGGATGAACCCATGATTCACACACAGGTGAAGGTTGAACCCATGGTTCATACACAGGTGCAGGATGAACCCATGGTTCACACACAGGTGCAGGATGAACCCATGGTTCACACAGAGGTGCAGGATGAACCCATGGATCACACACAGGTGCAGGATGAACCAATGGTTCACACACAGGTGCAGGATGAACCCATGGTTCACACACAGGTGCAGGATGAACCCCTGGCTCACATACAGATGCAGGATGAACCCATGGTTCACAGAGAGGTGCAGGATGAACCCATGGTTCACACAGAGGTGCAGGATGAACCCATGGTTCACACAGAAGTGTAGGATGAACCCATGGTTCACACACAGGTGCAGGATGAACCCATGGTTTACACAGAGGTGCAGGATGAACCCATGGTTCACACACAGGTGCAGGATGAACCCATGGTTCAAACACAGGTGTAGGATGAACCCATAGTTCACACACAGGTGCAGGATGAACCCATGGTTCATACACAGGTGCAGGATGAACCCATGGTTCACACGCAGGTGTAGGATGAACCCATGGTTCAAACACAGGTGCAGGATGAACCCATGATTCACACACAGGTGAAGGATGAACCCATGGTTCACACACAGGTGCAGGATGAACCCATGGTTCACACACAGGTGCAGGATGAACCCATGGTTCACACAGAGGTGCAGGATGAACCCATGGATCACACACAGGTGCAGGATGAACCCATGGTTCACACACAGGTGCAGGATGAACCCATGGCTCACACACAGGTGCAGGATGAACCCATGGTTCACACACAGGTGCAGGATGAACCCATGGTTCACATACAGGTGCAGGATGAACCCATGGCTCACAGAGAGGTGCAGGATGAACCCATGGTTCACACAGAGGTGCAGGATGAACCCATGATTCACACACAGGTGCAGGATGAACCCATGGTTCACACAGAGGTGCAGAACGAACCCATGGTTCACACACAGGTGCAGGATGAACCCATGGTTCACACAGAGGTGCAGGATGAATCCATGGTTCACACACAGGTGCAGGATGAACCCATGGTTCACACAGAAGTGTAGGATGAACCCATGGTTCACACACAGGTGCAGGATGAACCCATGGTTCACACACAGGTGCAGGATGAATCCATGGTTCACACACAGGTGCAGGATGAACCCATGGTTCACTCAGAGGTACAGGATGAACCCATGGTTCACAGAGAGGTGCAGGATGAACCCATGGTTCACAGACAGGTGCAGGATGAACCTATGGTTCACACACAGGTGCAGGATGAACCCATGGTTCACACAGATGTACAGGATGAGCCCATGGTTCACACACAGGTACAGGATGAACCCATGGTTCACACAGAGGTGCAGAATGAACCCATGGTTCACTCTCAGGTGCAGGATGAACCCATGGTTCACATACAGGTGCAGGACGAACCCATGGTTCACACACAGGTGCAGGATGAACCCATGGTTCACACACAGGTGCAGGATGAACCCATGGCTCACATACAGGTGCAGGATGAACCCATGGTTCACAGAGAGGTGGAGGATGAACCCATGGTTCACACAGAGGTGCAGGATGAACCCATGATTCACACACAGGTGCAGGATGAACCCATGGTTCACACAGAGGTGCAGGACGAACCCATGGTTCACACACAGGTGCAGGATGAACCCATGGTTTACACAGAGGTGCAGGATGAACCCATGGTTCACACACAGGTGCAGGATGAACCCATGGTTCACATAGAAGTGCAGGATGAACCCATGGTTCACACACAGGTGCAGGATGAACCCATGGTTCACACAGAAGTGTAGGATGAACCCATGGTTCACACACAGGTGCAGGATGAACCCATGGTTCACACACAGGTGCAGGATGAATCCATGGTTCACACAGAGGTGCAGGATGAACCCATGGTTCACACAGAAGTGTAGGATGAACCCATGGTTCACAGAGAGGTGCAGGATGAACCCATGGTTCACAGACAGGTGCAGGATGAACCCATGATTCACACACAGGTGCAGAATGAACCCATGGTTCACACAGAGGTGCAGGACGAACCCATGGTTCACACACAGGTGCAGGATGAACCCATGGTTTACACAGAGGTGCAGGATGAACCCATGGTTCACACACAGGTGCAGGATGAACCCATGGTTCACACAGAAGTGCAGGATGAACCCATGGTTCACACACAGGTGCAGGATGAACCCATGGTTCACTCACAGGTGCAGGATGAACCCTTAGTTCACACACAGGCGCAGGATGAACCTATGGTTCACACACAGGTGCAGGATGAACCCATGGTTCACACAGAGGTGCAGGATGACCCCATGGTTCACATAGAGGTGCAGGATGAACCCATGGTTCACACACAGGTGCAGGATGAGCCCATGGTTCACACAGAGGTGCAGGACGAACCCATGATTCACACAGAGGTGTAGGATGAACCCATGGTTCACACACAGGTGCAGGATGAACCCATGGTTCACACAGAGGTGCAGGATGAACCCATGGTTCACACACAGGTGCAGGATGAACCCATGGTTCACACAGAGGTGCAGGATGAACCCATGGTTCACACACACGTGCAGGATGAACCCATGGTTCACACAGAAGTGTAGGATGAACCCATGGTTCACACAGAGGTGCTGGATGAACCCATGGTTGATACAGTGCAGGATGAACCCATGGTTGATACAAAGTGCAGGATGAACCCATGGTTGATACAGAGTGCAGGATGAACCCATGGTTGATACAGAGTGCAGGATGAACCCATGGTTCTGTGATAACTGTACTGTTGTCTGAGATAACTGTACTGTTGTCTGTGATAACTGTACTGTTGTCTGAGATAACTGTACTGTTGTCTGAGATAACTGTACTGTTGTCTGTGATAACTGTACTGTTGTCTGAGATAACTGTACTGTTGTCTGAGATAACTGTACTGTTGTCTGAGATAACTGTACTGTTGTCTGTGATAACTGTACTGTTGTCTGTGATAACTGTACTGTTGTCTGTGATAACTGTACTGTTGTCTGTGATAACTGTACTGTTGTCTGTGATAACTGTACTGTTGTCTGTGATAACTGTACTGTTGTCTGTGATAACTGTACTGTTGTCTGTGATAACTGTACTGTTGTATGTGATAACTGTACTGTTTTCTGTGATAACTGTACTGTTGTCTGTGATAACTGTACTGTTGTCTGTGATAACTGTACTGTTGTCTGAGATAACTGTACTGTTGTCTGTGATAACTGTACTGTTGTCTGTGATAACTGTACTGTTGTCTGTGATAACTGTACTGTTGTCTGTGATAACTGTACTGTTGTCTGTGATAACTGTACTGTTGTCTGTGATAACTGTACTGTTGTCTGAGATAACTGTACTGTTGTATGTGATAACTGTACTGTTGTCTGTGATAACTGTACTGTTGTCTGTGATAACTGTACTGTTGTCTGTGATAACTGTACTGTTGTCTGTGATAACTGTACTGTTGTCTGTGATAACTGTACTGTTGTCTGAGATAACTGTACTGTTGTCTGTGATAACTGTACTGTTGTCTGTGATAACTGTACTGTTGTCTGTGATAACTGTACTGTTGTATGTGATAACTGTACTGTTGTCTGTGATAACTGTACTGTTGTCTGTGATAACTGTACTGTTGTCTGTGATAACTGTACTGTTGTCTGTGATAACTGTACTGTTTTCTGTGATAACTGTACTGTTGTCTGTGATAACTGTACTGTTGTCTGTGATAACTGTACTGTTGTCTGAGATAACTGTACTGTTGTCTGTGATAACTGTACTGTTGTCTGTGATAACTGTACTGTTGTCTGTGATAACTGTACTGTTGTCTGTGATAACTGTACTGTTGTCTGTGATAACTGAACTGTTGTCTGTGATAACTGTACTGTTGTCTGAGATAACTGTACTGTTGTCTGTGATAACTGTACTGTTGTCTGTGATAACTGTACTGTTGTCTGTGATAACTGTACTGTTGTCTGAGATAACTGTACTGTTGTATGTGATAACTGTACTGTTGTCTGTGATAACTGTACTGTTGTCTGTGATAACTGTACTGTTGTCTGTGATAACTGTACTGTTGTCTGTGATAACTGTACTGTTGTCTGTGATAACTGTACTGTTGTCTGAGATAACTGTACTGTTGTATGTGATAACTGTACTGTTGTCTGTGATAACTGTACTGTTGTCTGTGATAACTGTACTGTTGTCTGTGATAACTGTACTGTTGTCTGTGATAACTGTACTGTTGTCTGTGATAACTGTACTGTTGTCTGAGATAACTGTACTGTTGTCTGTGATAACTGTACTGTTGTCTGTGATAACTGTACTGTTGTCTGTGATAACTGTACTGTTGTATGTGATAACTGTACTGTTGTCTGTGATAACTGTACTGTTGTCTGTGATAACTGTACTGTTGTCTGTGATAACTGTACTGTTGTCTGTGATAACTGTACTGTTGTCTGAGATAACTGTACTGTTGTATGTGATAACTGTACTGTTGTCTGTGATAACTGTATTGTTGTCTGTGATAAATGTACTGTTGTCTGTGATAACTGTACTGTTGTCTGTGATAACTGTACTGTTGTCTGTGATAACTGTACTCTTGTCTGAGATAACTGTACTGTTGTCTGTGATAACTGTACTGTTGTCTGTGATAACTGTACTGCTGTCTGTGATAACTGTACTGTTTGGTGTTACCTGACAGTGTTACCTGATGGTGTTACCTGACAATGTTACCTGTCAGTGTTACCTGACAATGTTACCTAACAGTGTTACCTGACAGTGTTACCTGACAGTGTTACCTGACAATGTTGCCTGTCAGTGTTAACTGACAATGTTACCTAACAGTGTTACCTGACAGTGTTACCTGACAATGTTACCTGACAGTATTACCTGACAGTGTTACCTGACAGTGTTACCTGTTAGTGTTGCCTGACAGTGTTACCTACCAGAATTACCTGACAATGTTACCTGACAGTGCTACCTATCAGTGTTACCTGTCAGTTTTACCTGACAATGCTACCTGCCAGTATTACCTGTCAGTGTTACCTTTCAGTGTTGCCTGACAGTGTTACCCGCCAGTGCTACCTGCCAGTGTTACCTGTCAGTTTTACCTGACAATGCTACCTGCCAGTATTACCTGTCAGTGTTACCTTTCAGTGTTGCCTGACAGTGTTACCCGCCAGTGCTACCTGCCAGTGTTACCTGTCAGTGTTACCTGACAGTGTTACCTGACAGTGTTACTGGAAGTGTTTGCAGGCAGTGTTACCAGACAATAAGGAGTGGGACTCTCTTAGCAACAGGCAGCGAGGTGGTACAGGATCAAGACCTGCATTCTAATGGGTTAGACACTTCTTAGAGAAGTTAGATAATCTTAATGAGGTTTGGGAAGATTTTCACGTGTTTTACTTGTTAATTGTTACCTCAGAGAAGGAATCGAAACCTCCTAGCAATAAGCTCCGAAATCGTATAAATGAGGAGTCATATAAATAAGGAGTTAGATACTTTGACAGGAGAATTTAAGCACGCTAATGAGGCTCGGAAACCTTTCAATTCTTATTCCTATCGTCTATGACAAGCGAGAAGGAAGATCAAACCTCTTAGTCATAAGTACCGAACTTGTATAGGATCAGGAGTTTGATATCTTTTAAGAGGATTTGATCTGTTAAAGAAGACTTTCACCTGTTGATCCTGTCATCTATCCTAAGTGAAAAGGCGTTGGATTCTCTTAGCAATAAGTACCGAGGTTTTATAGGATATGATCGCGCTTGTAAGAAGTTAGATAATTTTTAAATGAGTTTGATAGCATTAATAAATCTCAAAAAGATTTTCACTTCATAATTCTTTTCTTTATTACAAGCGAAAACTAATCAAACCCTCTTAAATAATAAGTATCGAGGTTGTATAGGATCAGAACTCTTCCCTAAAAGATGTCTGAATCTGTTCATCCATTTAAGATCATCTATAGTGTGTGCACCTTTCAGTGGTGCATGGGCTGGAGTTCTTATGAAAGTATTGGTTTGGAAATAGGGTAGTTGATGAGTGGAACAGTCTACCTAGTTGGGTTATTGAGGCTAGGACTTTGGGTAGTTTCAAATTTAGGTTGGATAAGTACATGAGTGGGAGGGGTTGGATTTGAGTGGGACTTGCACATCGGAGCTTGTTTCTTGGGTGGCATTGAAAATTGGGTTGGTCAAATGTTTGTTAGTGGGATGAATTGTAAAGGACCTGCCTAGTATGGGCCAACAGGCCTGCTGCAGTGTTCCTCCTTTCTTATGTTCTTATGTTCTTATGTATTCTATACTGATGATTTTCTTCGCTACGTCAACTGAGACGTGACTGATGGTCTCTACTGTGTAAATCTACTGAACAACAGTCAATGAATCTTCCTATGTTACCCTGACTAACACACTTCCCTTCACTGTTCACTATAATCGATGTATGGTCGCTCGTGCTAAGTTCCACTGTAATCTCCAGGTTGTGATGAATGGTTTGAAAAACCGACAAGTTGAAGATTGAGACACTTATGCAGCATATGGGAATCTTTATTCAGGAAACGTTTCGCCACACAGTGGCTTCATCAGTCCAATACAAAGATTGATGGACTGAACACATCGGCTCCAGGTTGAGGGACTGATTACCTCATTCTCCTCCTCTCCTTACGCCTTCCTCTTTGTATTGGACTGATGAAGCCACTGTGTGGCGAAACGTTTCCTGAATAAACATTCCCATATGCTGCATAAGTGTCTCAATCTTCAATCTCCAGGTTATTAACCAGTGTCTCACTGTTTTCCGTAAACATGTCAAGCAGGTTATTTCCCCTCGTTGGTTCACTCACAAACTGTTTTTTGAATAACAACTTTTTTGACCATAGTTAAAATGTCTTCCATTTCTTACCTCATAGTCTTAGTAAAATTTAAATTGAGGATTTTCTCCCATAGAAGTCTGTCTCCCGTAGACTGACTGTTGCTTCAGTCTTTATGACTCACACCAGAGTGACTCTGTTGCTTCAGTCTTTATGACTCACACCAGAGTGACTCTGTTGCTTCAGTCTTTATGACTCACACCAGAGTGACTCTGTTGCTTCAGTCTTTATGACTCACACCAGAGTGACTCTGTTGCTTCAGTCTTTATGACTCACACCAGAGTGACTCTGTTGCTTCAGTCTTTATGACTCACACCAGAGTGACTCTGTTGCTTCAGTCTTTATGACTCACACCAGAGTGACTCTGCATGTTGCACTCTGCAACAACAACAACAACAACAACAACAACAACAACAACAACAACAACAACAACAACAAGTCTCATTTACTGAAAAAATCATCAATGTTTGTCGAACCATGTTTTGTGGGCATGTCTGTGTTTTGTGGGCATGTCTGTGTTTTGTGGGCATGTCTGTGTTTTGTGGGCATGTCTGTGTTTTGTGGGCATGTCTGTGTTTTGTGGGCATGTCTGTGTTTTGTGGGCATGTCTGTGTTTTGTGGGCATGTCTGTGTTTTGTGGGCATGTCTGTGTTTTGTGGGCATGTCTGTGTTTTGTGGGCATGTCTGTGTTTTGTGGGCATGTCTGTGTTTTGTGGGCATGTCTGTGTTTTGTGGGCATGTCTGTGTTTTGTGGGCATGTCTGTGTTGTGTGGTGATGTCTGTGTTTTGTGGGCATGTCTGTGTTTTGTGGGCATGTCTGTGTTGTGTGGGCATGTCTGTGTTGTGTGGGCATGTCTGTGTTGTGTGGGCATGTCTGTGTTTTGTGGGCATACCTGTGTTTTGTGGGCATGTCTGTGTTTTGTGGGCATGTCTGTGTTGTGTGGTGATGTCTGTGTTGTGTGGGCATGTCTGTGTTTTGTGGGCATGTCTGTGTTGTGTGGGCATGTCTGTGTTGTGTGGGCATGTCTGTGTTTTGTGGGCATGTCTGTGTTGTGTGGGGATGTCTGTGTTTTGTGGGCATGTCTGTGTTTTGTGGGCATGTCTGTGTTTTGTGGGCATGTCTGTGTTTTGTGGGCATGTCTGTGTTTTGTGGGCATGTCTGTGTTTTGTGGGAATGTCTGTGTTTTGTGGGCATGTCTGTGTTTTGTGGGCATGTCTGTGTTTTGTGGGCATGTCTGTGTTTTGTGGGCATGTCTGTGTTTTGTGGGCATGTCTGTGTTTTGTGGGCATGTCTGTGTTTTGTGGGCATGTCTGTGTTTTGTGGGCATGTCTGTGTTGTGTGGTGATGTCTGTGTTTTGTGGGCATGTCTGTGTTTTGTGGGCATGTCTGTGTTTTGTGGGCATGTCTGTGTTTTGTGGGCATGTCTGTGTTTTGTGGGCATGTCTGTGTTTTGTGGGCATGTCTGTGTTTTGTGGGCATGTCTGTGTTTTGTGGGCATGTCTGTGTTGTGTGGTGATGTCTGTGTTTTGTGGGCATATCTGTGTTTTGTGGGCATGTCTGTGTTTTGTGGGCATGTCTGTGTTTTGTGGGCATGTCTGTGTTTTGTGGGCATGTCTGTGTTTTGTGGGAATGTCTGTGTTTTGTGGGCATGTCTGTGTTTTGTGGGCATGTCTGTGTTTTGTGGGCATGTCTGTGTTGTGTGGTGATGTCTGTGTTTTGTGGGCATGTCTGTGTTGTGTGGTGATGTCTGTGTTTTGCGGGCATGTCTGTGTTTTGTGGGCATGTCTGTGTTGTGTGGTGATGTCTGTGTTTTGTGGGCATGTCTGTGTTTTGTGGGCATGTCTGTGTTTTGTGGGCATGTCTGTGTTTTGTGGGAATGTCTGTGTTTTGTGGGCATGTCTGTGTTTTGTGGGCATGTCTGTGTTTTGTGGGCATGTCTGTGTTTTGTGGGCATGTCTGTGTTTTGTGGGCATGTCTGTGTTTTGTGGGCATGTCTGTGTTTTGTGGGCATGTCTGTGTTGTGTGGGCATGTCTGTGTTGTGTGGGCATGTCTGTGTTGTGTGGGCATGTCTGTGTTGTGTGGGCATGTCTGTGTTGTGTGGGCATGTCTGTGTTGTGTGGGCATGTCTGTGTTGTGTGGGCATGTCTGTGTTGTGTGGTGATGTCTGTGTTTTGTGGGCATGTCTGTGTTTTGTGGGCATGTCTGTGTTGTGTGGTGATGTCTGTGTTTTGTGGGCATGTCTGTGTTGTGTGGTGATGTCTGTGTCTTGTGGGCATGTCTGTGTTTTGTGGGCATGTCTGTGTTTTGTGGGCATGTCTGTGTTTTGTGGGCATGTCTGTGTTTTGTGGGCATGTCTGTGTTTTGTGGGAATGTCTGTGTTTTGTGGGCATGTCTGTGTTTTGTGGGCATGTCTGTGTTTTGTGGGCATGTCTGTGTTTTGTGGGCATGTCTGTGTTTTGTGGGAATGTCTGTGTTTTGTGGGCATGTCTGTGTTTTGTGGGCATGTCTGTGTTTTGTGGGAATGTCTGTGTTTTGTGGGCATGTCTGTGTTTTGTGGGCATGTCTGTGTTTTGTGGGCATGTCTGTGTTTTGTGGGCATGTCTGTGTTTTGTGGGCATGTCTGTGTTTTGTGGGCATGTCTGTGTTTTGTGGGCATGTCTGTGTTTTGTGGGCATGTTTGTGTTTTGTGGGCATGCCTGTGTTTCGTGGGCATGTCTGTGTTTTGTGGGCATGTCTGTGTTTTGTGGACATGTCTGTGTTTTGTGGGCATGTCTGTGTTATGTGGGCATGTCTGTGTTTTGTGGGCATGTCTGTGTTTTGTGGGCATGTCTGTGTTTTGTGGGCATGTCTGTGTTTTGTGGGCATGTCTGTGTTTTGTGGGCATGTCTGTGTTTTGTGGGCATGTCTGTGTTTTGTGGGCATGTCTGTGTTTTGTGGGCATGCCTGTGTTTCGTGGGCATGTCTGTGTTTTGTGGGCATGTCTGTGTTTTGTGGGCATGTCTGTGTTTTGTGGGCATGTCTGTGTTATGTGGGCATGTCTGTGTTTTGTGGGCATGTCTGTGTTTTGTGGGCATGTCTGTGTTTAGTAGAAGGACACAAGTGCAACTAATGTGACATTTATTGTGGCAACGTTTCGCTCTCCAGGAGCTTTATCAAGCCATTACAAACAATACATGGACACAGAGGGTATATAAAGGCTCAGAGTGAGGTGCAATACTAGTGAGGTACCATTTCGATGTTCACTAGTGGTAGTAGTAGTAGTAGTAGTAGTAGTAGTAGTAGTAGTAGTAGTAGTAGTAGTAGTAGTAGTTACAAAAGTAATACAATATGGTAGAGCAATTAATTCGTACATGAGTAAAAGGATATAAAAGCTATTACTTGGGTAACATAAAAATAGGTTGGACAAATATAGACTGGAAAGAGGCAGCTTGTTTCAGTGTTCACTCTATGTAATGTGTTTTGTGTAGTATAACAGGAGAGACTATGTGATGGCAGGGTTTACTGTTTTCAGGAGGATTCTTGCTAAGACTTCGGAGATGGTGAAGCTGCCGTTGTTTTGTTTAATTGTATTCGAAACAGCGATCAGTGCTGATTCGAGGCACTTGCGTCTGCGGAAATTAGTTTCTTTGATCACTAATTTGGCGTCTCTGAATTTCATGAGATGATTGGTGGAATTTCGGTGTTGTACACAGGCGTTGTTCAAGTTATCGTTCCTACATGCGTAAATGTGTTCATTGAGGCGGGTGTCGAGGTTTCTTGCTGTTTCACCTACGTAAATCTTGTCACAGCCTCCACAGGGTATAGTGTAAACTCCTGCATTGACTGGTTCATGGTGCTTGGATTTTGTTCTGGTTAGATCCTTTATTGAAGTGCTAGAAGCGATGGCGACTCTGGTGTTAGCTTGTGAAAATACTTTTGAGACGTTCAGTGCAACCTGGCTGTTGGGAAGAAGATAAGATAAGATTTCGTTCGGATTTTTAACCCCGGAGGGTTAGCCACCCAGGATAACCCAAGAAAGTCAGTGCGTCATCGAGGACTGTCTAACTTATTTCCATTGGGGTCCTTAATCTTGTCCCCCAGGATGCGACCCACACCAGTCGACTAACACCCAGGTACCTATTTGCTGCTAGGTGAACAGGACAACAGGTGTAAGGAAACGTGTCGAAATGTTTCCACCCGCCGGGAATCGAACCCGGGCCCTCCGTGTGTGAAGCGGAAGCTTTAGCCACCAGGCCACCGGCCACCTAACTTTGTTGGGAGTGGTGTTGATATGTGGAGAATTAATGATCTGAAGAGCTCTTTTCTTGCAGTCTTTGATGAAAAAAGAAGGAAAATGTAACTCAGTGAATGTTTGGTGGATGTATGTACACTCTTCGTCAAGAAACTCAGGACTACAAATTCGGTATACTCTTAGGAAAAACCCGATGATGATGCCTCTTTTGGTCTTGGTATCTTGACTGGAATAGAAGTGTGTGAGATCATTTTTATTGGTGGGTTTCCGATAAACTTGAAATCTTAGGTTGTTGTCTACTTTGTGAATGAGGACGTCGAGGAAAGGTAGCTTGTCATTGGACTGCGTTGAGCCTTGCCTGAAGACAACAACCTAAGATTTCAAGTTTATCGGAAACCCACCAATAAAAATGATCTCACACACTTCTATTCCAGTCAAGATACCAAGACCAAAAGAGGCATCATCATCGGGTTTTTCCTAAGAGCATAATACCGAATTTGTAGTCCTGAGTTTCTTGACGAGGAATGTACATATATTCACCAAACATTCACTGAGTTACATTTTCCTTCTTTTTTCATCAAAGACTGCAAGAAAAGAGCTCTTCAGATCATTAATTCTCCACACATCAACACAACTCCCAACAAAGTTATAATTCTTCCCAACAGCCAGGTTGCACTGAACGTCTCAAAAGTACTTTCACAAGCTAACACCAGAGTCGCCATCGCTTCTAACACTTCAATAAAGGATCTAACCAGAACAAAATCCAAGCACCATGAACCAGTCAATGCAGGAGTTTACACTATACCCTGTGGAGGCTGTGACAAGATTTACGTAGGTGAAACAGCAAGAAACCTCGACACCCGCCTCAATGAACACATTTACGCATGCAGGAACGATAACTTTAACAACGCCTGTGTACAACACTGAAATTCCACCAATCATCTCATGAAATTCAGAGACGCCAAATTAGTGATCAAAGAAACTAATTTCCGCAGACGCAAGTGCCTCGAATCAGCACTGATCGCTGTTTCGAATACAATTAAACAAAACAACGGCAGCTTCACCATCTCCGAAGTCTTAGCAAGAATCCTCCTGAAAACAGTAAACCCTGCCATCACATAGTCTCTCCTGTTATACTACACAAAGCACATTACAGAGAGTGAACACTGAAACAAGCTGCCTCTTTCCAGTCTATATTTGTCCAACCTATTTTTATGTTACCCAAGTAATAGCTTTTATATCCTTTTACTCATGTACGAATTAATTGCTCTACCATATTGTATTACTTTTGTCACTACTACTACTACTACTACTACTACTACTACTACTACTACTACTACTACTACTACTACTACTACTACTACTACTACTACCACTAGTGAACATCTAAATGTTACCTCACTAGTATTACACCTCACTCTGAGCCTTTATATACCCTCTGTGTCCATGTATTGTTTGTAATGGCTTGATAAAGCTCCTGGAGAGCGAAACGTTGCCACAATAAATGTCACATTAGTTGCACTTGTGTCCTTTTACTTTACATATTGTCGGTAATTCTACCAACTTTATTACAATGTCTGTGTTTTGTGGGCATGTCTGTGTTTTGTGGGCATGTCTGTGTTTTGTGGGCATGTCTGTGTTTCGTGGACATGTCTGTGTTTTGTGGGCATGTCTGTGTTTTGTGGGCATGCCTGTGCTTTGTGGGCATGCCTGTGCTTTGTGGGCATGCCTGTGCTTTGTGGGCATGCCTGTGCTTTGTGGGCATGCCTGTGCTTTGTGGGCATGCCTGTGTTTTGTGGGCATGCCTGTGCTTTGTGGGCATGCCTGTGCTTTGTGGGCATGCCTGTGCTTTGTGGGCATGCCTGTGCTTTGTTGGCATGTCTGGAGTACGTGGGCATGCTTGAGGTACGTAGGGATGCTTGGGGTACGTGAGCATGCCTAAAGTACGTGGGCATGCTTGGGTACGTGGGTATGCTTGGGGTGCGTGGGCATTCCTGGGGTAGTAGGCATATCTTGGGTACGTGGGCATGCTTGGGGTACGTGGGCGTGATTGGGGTACATGGGCATGACTGGGGTACGTGGGTATGCCTGGGGTACGTGGGCATGACTGGAGTACCTGTGCGTGCTTGGAGTACGTGGGCATGCTTGTGGTATGTGGGCATGCTTGGGGTACGTGGACATGATTGAGGGTACGTGGGCATGCCTTGGCTACGTGTACATGCCTGGGGTACGTGGGCATGATTGGAATCCGAAGACATACTTGGGGTACGTGGGCATACCTGGATATGTGGGCATACTTGGGGTACGTGGGCATACCTGGGATATGTGGGCATGCTTGGGGTACGTGGGCATGCTTGGGGTAGTGGTCATGTCTTGGGTATGTGGGCATGCTTTGAGTACGTGGGCATACTTGGGGTACATGGGCATGATTGGTATACGTGGGCATACTTGTGGTACGTGGGCATGACTGTGGTACGTAGGCATGCATAGGGTACGTGGGCATGCCTGGGATACGTGGGCATCCTTGGAGTACGTAGTAATGCTTTGGGTACGTGGGCATCCTTGGAGTAAGTGGAACTGCCTGGGGTACGTTGGCATGACTGGGGTACTTGGGCATGCTTGGGGTACGTGGATATGACTAGTTTACGTGGGCACATCTGAGTACGTGGGCATGCCTGGGTACGTGGGCATGCGTGGGCACGACTCATGTTGAAAGGGGTTGGAGAGAGAGAGGGTGGAGCACTAGAAAGGGTTGGATAGGTGAAGGTGAGCAATGAAATGGGTTGAAGTGGGTTGAGAGGGAAAGGGGGAGCACTGGAGTGGGTTGAAGTGGGCTGAGAGGGGAAGGTAAAACACTGGAGTGGGTTGAAATAGGTTGAGAGGGGAAGGGGGAGCACTGGAGTGGGTTGAAGTGGGCTGAGAGGGGAAGGTAAAGCACTGGAGTGGGTTGAAGTGGCTTGAGAGGGGAAGGTGAAGCACTGGAGTGGGTTGAAGTTGGTTGAGAGGGAAAGGTGAAGCACTGGAGTGGGTTGAAGTGGGTTGAGAGGTGAAGGTAAAACACTGGAGTTGGTTGAAATAGGTTGAGAGTGGAAGGTGAAGCACTGGAGTGGGTTGAAGTGGGTTGTGAGGGGAAGGTGAAGCACTGGAGTGGGTTGAAGTGGGTTGAGAGGGGAAGGTGAAGCTCTTTAGTGGGTTAAGTGGGTTGAGAGGGAAAGGGAGAGCACTGGCGTGGATTGAAGGGAGTTGAGAGGGGAAGGGGGGCACTGGAGTGGGTTGAAAGGGGTTGGACGATTCTGGGAGACAGAGTGGTAGTGGAGTGGAGGTAGTTTAGTGGAGGTAGTGGAGTGGAGGTAGTGGAGTGGAGGTAGTGGAGTGGAGGTAGTTTAGTGGAGGTAGAGTGGAGGTAGTGGAGTGGAGGGAATGGAGTGGAGGGAGTGGAGGTAGTGGAGTGGAGGTAGTGGAGTGGAGGGAGTGGAGTGGAGGGAGTGGAGGTAGTGGAGTGGAGGTAGTGGAGTGGTGGAGGAGGGTGAAAGGGAGTCAGTCTGACGGGGTAAGATGTTTAATACCTGACCATAGTGAAAGTTGACTCTGGCAGCACCTGCACCAGCAGCAACAGCAGCAGTAACAGCAGCAGCAACAGCAACAGCAACAGCAGCAGCAACAGCAGCAGCAACAGCAGCAGCAGCAGCAACAGCAACAGCAACAGCAGCAGCAACAGCAGCAGCAGCAGCAACAGCAGCAGCAACAGCAGCAGCAACAGCAGCAGCAACAGCAGCAGCAACAGCAGCAGCAACAGCAGCAGCAACACCAGCAGTAACAGCAGCACCAGCACCAACACTCTACTCATTGTCAGCGGGTGCTGACACTCTAGGTTACTGTCAGCACCCACTGACAACTCTACCTCAACCATGTCCTCCAGGCTGACACATTCTTCAAGAGTCTTCAACGTGTTTAAACGTTCGTTGAAACACTTTTCATTACACGTCTGGAACGTGTATAATGAAAAGGTTAAAACATGTCTTGAGAAGGTTAAAACATGTTTCCACGAGGTTCAGTCAGGTTTAACACGGTCGAAAGCAGCAACAGCCTAGCTGATCCAGACCGCAGGCAGGGTATGGAGCAGATACCCTCCGCAGGCAGGTCCAGGGGAGGGTAGTTAGGCCATGTTGTGAAGTGAAGTTGTTAAAGTTTGCCAAGATCATCAATGCTGAGTTTATACTGTGTTGTGAATGTTAGTACTGTGTTGTGAATGTTAGTACTGACTGTGTTGTGAATGTTAGTGCTGACTGTGTTGTGAATGTTAGTGCTGACTGTGTTGTGAATGTTAGTGCTGACTGTGTTGTGAATGTTAGTACTGACTGTGTTGTGAATGTTAGTGCTGACTGTGTTGTGAATGTTAGTACTGACTGTGTTGTGAATGTTAGTACTGTGTTGTGAATGTTAGTACTGTGTTGTGAATGTTAGTGCTGACTGTGTTGTGAATGTTAGTGCTGACTGTGTTGTGAATGTTAGTACTGACTGTGTTGTGAATGTTAGTACTGACTGTGTTGTGAATGTTAGTACTGACTGTGTTGTGAATGTTAGTACTGTGTTGTGAATGTTAGTACTGACTGTGTTGTGAATGTTAGTACTGTGTTGTGAATGTTAGTACTGTGTTGTGAATGTTAGTACTGTGTTGTGAATGTTAGTACTGTGTTGTGAATGTTAGTACTGTGTTGTGAATGTTAGTACTGTGTTGTGAATGTTAGTACTGTGTTGTGAATGTTAGTACTGACTGTGTTGTGAATGTTAGTACTGACTGTGTTGTGAATGTTAGTACTGACTGTGTTGTGAATGTTAGTACTGACTGTGTTGTGAATGTTAGTACTGACTGTGTTGTGAATGTTAGTACTGACTGTGTTGTGAATGTTAGTACTGACTGTGTTGTGAATGTTAGTACTGACTGTGTTGTGAATGTTAGTACTGACTGTGTTGTGAATGTTAGTACTGACTGTGTTGTGAATGTTAGTACTGACTGTGTTGTGAATGTTAGTACTGACTGTGTTGTGAATGTTAGTACTGACTGTGTTGTGAATGTTAGTACTGACTGTGTTGTGAATGTTTAATGTTAGTACTGACTGTGTTGTGAATGTTAGTACTGACTGTGTTGTGAATGTTAGTACTGACTGTGTTGTGAATGTTAGTACTGACTGTGTTGTGAATGTTAGTACTGACTGTGTTGTGAATGTTAGTACTGACTGTGTTGTGAATGTTAGTACTGACTGTGTTGTTAATGTTGAAGTACTGACTGTGTTGTGAATGTTAGTACTGACTGTGTTGTGAATGTTAGTACTGACTGTGTTGTGAATGTTAGTACTGACTGTGTTGTGAATGTTAGTACTGACTGTGTTGTTGAATGTTAGTGACTGACTGTGTTGTGAATGTTAGTACTGACTGTGTTGTTAATGTTAGTACTGACTGTGTTGTGAATGTTAGTACTGACTGTGTTGTGAATGTTAGTACTGACTGTGTTGTGAATGTTAGTACTGACTGTGTTGTGAATGTTAGTACTGACTGTGTTGTGAATGTTAGTACTGACTGTTAATGTTAGTACTGACTGTGTTGTGAATGTTAGTACTGACTGTGTTGTGAATGTTAGTACTGACTGTGTTGTGAATGTTAGTACTGACTGTGTTGTGAATGTTAGTGCTGACTGTGTTGTGAATGTTAGTACTGACTGTGTTGTGAATGTTAGTACTGACTGTGTTGTGAATGTTAGTACTGACTGTGTTGTGAATGTTAGTACTGACTGTGTTGTGAATGTTAGTACTGACTGTGTTGTTAATGTTAGTACTGACTGTGTTGTGAATGTTAGTACTGACTGTGTTGTGAATGTTAGTACTGACTGTGTTGTGAATGTTAGTACTGACTGTGTTGTTAATGTTAGTACTGACTGTGTGTGAATGTTAATGTTAGTACTGACTGTGTTGTGAATGTTAGTACTGACTGTGTTGTGAATGTTAGTACTGACTGTGTTGTGAATGTTAGTACTGACTGTGTTGTGAATGTTAGTACTGACTGTGTTGTGAATGTTAGTACTGACTGTGTTGTGAATGTTAGTACTGACTGTGTTGTGAATGTTAGTACTGACTGTGTTGTTAATGTTAGTACTGACTGTGTTGTGAATGTTAGTACTGACTGTGTTGTGAATGTTAGTACTGACTGTGTTGTGAATGTTAGTACTGACTGTGTTGTGAATGTTAGTACTGACTGTGTTGTGAATGTTAGTACTGACTGTGTTGTGAATGTTAGTAGTACTGACTGACTGTGTTGTGAATGTATGTTAGTGCTGACTGTGTTGTGAATGTTAGTACTGACTGTGTTGTGAATGTTAGTACTGACTGTGTTGTGAATGTTAGTACTGACTGTGTTGTGAATGTTAGTACTGACTGTGTTGTGAATGTTAGTACTGACTGTGTTGTGAATGTTAGTACTGACTGTGTTGTGAATGTTAGTACTGACTGTGTTGTGAATGTTAGTACTGACTGTGTTGTTAATGTTAGTACTGACTGTGTTGTGAATGTTAGTACTGACTGTGTTGTGAATGTTAGTACTGACTGTGTTGTGAATGTTAGTACTGACTGTGTTGTGAATGTTAGTACTGACTGTGTTGTGAATGTTAGTACTGACTGTGTTGTGAATGTTAGTACTGACTGTGTTGTGAATGTTAGTACTGACTGTGTTGTGAATGTTAGTACTGACTGTGTTGTGAATGTTAGTACTGACTGTGTTGTGAATGTTAGTACTGACTGTGTTGTGAATGTTAACTGTGTTGTGAATGTTAGTACTGACTGTGTTGTGAATGTTAGTACTGACTGTGTTAGTTACTGACTGTGTTGTGAATGTTAGTACTGACTGTGTTGTGAATGTTAGTACTGACTGTGTTGTGAATGTTAGTACTGACTGTGTTGTGAATGTTAGTACTGACTGTGTTGTAGTAATGAGTACTGACTGTGTTGTTAGTAAGTAGTACTACTGTGTTGTGAATGTTAGTACTGACTGTGTTGTGAATGTTAGTACTGACTGTGTTGTGAATGTTAGTACTGACTGTGTTGTGAATGTTAGTACTGACTGTGTTGTGAATGTTAGTACTGACTGTGTTGTGAATGTTAGTACTGACTGTGTTGTGAATGTTAGTACTGACTGTGTTGTGAATGTTAGTACTGACTGTGTTGTGAATGTTAGTACTGACTGTGTTGTGAATGTTAGTACTGACTGTGTTGTTAATGTTAGTACTGACTGTGTTGTGAATGTTAGTACTGACTGTGTTGTTAATGTTAGTACTGACTGTGTTGTGAATGTTAGTACTGACTGTGTTGTGAATGTTAGTACTGACTGTGTTGTGAATGTTAGTGCTGACTGTGTTGTGAATGTTAGTACTGACTGTGTTGTGAATGTTAGTACTGACTGTGTTGTGAATGTTAGTACTGACTGTGTTGTTAATGTTAGTACTGACTGTGTTGTGAATGTTAGTACTGACTGTGTTGTTAATGTTAGTACTGACTGTGTTGTGAATGTTAGTACTGACTGTGTTGTGAATGTTAGTACTGACTGTGTTGTGAATGTTAGTACTGACTGTGTTGTGAATGTTAGTGCTGACTGTGTTGTGAATGTTAGTACTGACTGTGTTGTGAATGTTAGTACTGACTGTGTTGTGAATGTTAGTACTGACTGTGTTGTGAATGTTAGTACTGACTGTGTTGTGAATGTTAGTACTGACTGTGTTGTGAATGTTAGTACTGACTGTGTTGTGAATGTGAATGTTAGTAGTACTGACTGTGTTTGAATGTTGTACTGAATGTTAGTACTGACTGTGTTGTGAATGTTAGTACTGACTGTGTTGTATGTTAGTACTGACTGTGTTGTGAATGTTAGTACTGACTGTGTTGTGAATGTTAGTACTGACTGTGTTGTGAATGTTAGTACTGACTGTGTTGTGACTGTGTTGTGAATGTTAGTACTGACTGTGTTGTTAATGTTAGTACTGACTGTGTTGTGAATGTTAGTACTGACTGTGTTGTTGAATGTTAGTACTGACTGTGTTGTGAATGTTAGTACTGACTGTGTTGTGAATGTTAGTACTGACTGTGTTGTGAATGTTAGTACTGACTGTGTTGTGAATGTTAGTACTGACTGTGTTGTGAATGTTAGTACTGACTGTGTTGTGAATGTTAGTACTGACTGTGTTGTGAATGTTAGTACTGACTGTGTTGTGAATGTTAGTACTGACTGTGTTGTTAATGTTAGTACTGACTGTGTTGTGAATGTTAGTACTGACTGTGTTGTGAATGTTAGTACTGACTGTGTTGTGAATGTTAGTACTGACTGTGTTGTGAATGTTAGTACTGACTGTGTTGTGAATGTTAGTACTGTGTTGTGAATGTTAGTACTGACTGTGTTGTGAATGTTAGTACTGACTGTGTTGTTAATGTTAGTACTGACTGTGTTGTTAATGTTAGTACTGACTGTGTTGTTAATGTTAGTACTGACTGTGTTGTGAATGTTAGTACTGACTGTGTTGTGAATGTTAGTACTGACTGTGTTGTGAATGTTAGTACTGACTGTGTTGTGAATGTTAGTACTGACTGTGTTGTGAATGTTAGTACTGACTGTGTTGTGAATGTTAGTACTGACTGTGTTGTGAATGTTAGTACTGACTGTGTTGTGAATGTTAGTACTGACTGTGTTGTGAATGTTAGTAGTACTGACTGTGTTGTGAATGTTAGTACTGACTGTGTTGTGAATGTTAGTACTGACTGTGTTGTGAATGTTAGTACTGACTGTGTTGTGAATGTTAGTACTGACTGTGTTGTGAATGTTAGTACTGACTGTGTTGTGAATGTTAGTACTGACTGTGTTGTGAATGTTAGTACTGACTGTGTTGTGAATGTTAGTACTGACTGTGTTGTGAATGTTAGTACTGACTGTGTTGTGAATGTTAGTACTGACTGTGTTGTGAATGTTAGTACTGACTGTGTTGTGAATGTTAGTACTGACTGTGTTGTGAATGTTAGTACTGACTGTGTTGTGAATGTTAGTACTGACTGTGTTGTGAATGTTAGTACTGACTGTGTTGTGAATGTTAGTACTGACTGTGTTGTGAATGTTAGTACTGACTGTGTTGTGAATGTTAGTACTGACTGTGTTGTGAATGTTAGTACTGACTGTGTTGTGAATGTTAGTACTGACTGTGTTGTGAATGTTAGTACTGACTGTGTTGTGAATGTTAGTACTGACTGTGTTGTGAATGTTAGTACTGACTGTGTTGTGAATGTTAGTACTGACTGTGTTGTGAATGTTAGTACTGACTGTGTTGTTAATGTTAGTACTGACTGTGTTGTTAATGTTAGTACTGACTGTTGTGAATGTTAGTACTGACTGTGTTGTTAATGTTAGTACTGACTGTGTTGTGAATGTTAGTACTGACTGTGTTGTGAATGTTAGTACTGACTGTGTTGTGAATGTTAGTACTGACTGTGTTGTTAATGTTAGTACTGACTGTGTTGTTAATGTTAGTACTGACTGTGTTGTGAATGTTAGTACTGACTGTGTTGTGAATGTTAGTACTGACTGTGTTGTTAATGTTAGTACTGACTGTGTTGTGAATGTTA
>NC_091305.1:5330000-5357500 GCF_038502225.1 Cherax quadricarinatus
AGCGGGAGCTTTAGCCACCAGGGCAAGGTTAGGTTAAGTCTTCATAAGGTTCTCTTGATCCATCACTCTCAGTAACCTTGTGAGTCAAGCAGTGAACCACTCACTGAATGAATGAATGAATGTATGAATGAATGAATGAATGAATGTATGAGTGAATGAATGAATATATGAGTGAGTTAGTGAAGGAATGAATAAATGAATGAATGTATGAGTGAATGAATGAATGAATGAATGTATGAGTGATGAATATGTGAGTGAATGAATGAATGAATGAATGTATGAGTGAATGAATGAATGTATGAGTGAATGAATGAATATATGAGTGAGTTAGTGAAGGAATGAATGTATGAGTGAATGAATGAATGTATGAGTGAATGAATGAATGAATGAATGTATGAGTGAATGAATGAATGTATGAGTGAATGAATGAACGAATGAATGTATTAGTGAATGTATGAATGAATGAATGAATGTATGAATGAATGTATGAGTGAGTGAATGTATGAATGAATGAGTGAATGAATGAATGAATAAATGAATGAATGTATGAGTGAGTGAATGAATGAATGTATGAATGAATGAATGAATGAATGAATGAATGAATGTATGAATGAATGAATGAATGAATGAATGTATGAGTGAGTGAATGTATGAATGAATGAATGTATGAGTGAGTGAATGAATGAATGTATGAATGAATGAATGAATGAATGAATGTATGAGTGAGTGAATGAATGAATGTATGAATGAATGAATGAATGAATGTATGAGTGAGTGAATGAATGAATGTATGAATGAATGAATGAATGAATGAATGAATGAATGTATGAATGAATGAATGAATGAATGAATGTATGAGTGAGTGAATGTATGAATGAATGAATGAATGAATGAGTGAATGTATGAGTGAGTGAATGAATGAATGTATGAATGAGTGAGTGAATGAATGAATGTATGAATGAATGAATGAATGAATGAATGAATGTATGAGTGAGTGAATGTATGAATGAATGAATGAATGAATGAGTGAATGTATGAGTGAGTGAATGAATGAATGAATGAATGTATGAGTGAGTGAATGAATGAATGAATGAATGTATGAGTGAGTGAATGAATGAATGAATGTATGAATGAATGAATGAATGAATGTATGAGTGAGTGAATGAATGAATGAATGTATGAGTGAGTGAATGTATGAATGAATGAATGAATGAATGAGTGAATGTATGAATGAATGAATGTATGAATGAATGAATGTATGAGTGAGTGAATGAATGAATGTATGAATGAATGAATGTATGAGTGAGTGAATGAATGAATGAATGAATGTATGAATGAATGAATGTATGAATGAATGAATGTATGAGTGAATGAATGAATGAATGAATGTATGAGTGAGTGAATGAATGAATGTATGAATGAATGAATGAATGAATGTATAAATGAATGAATGTATGAATGAATGAATGTATGAGTGAGTGAATGAATGAATGTATGAATGAATGAATGTATGAGTGAGTGAATGAATGAATGAATGAATGTATGAATGAATGAATGTATGAATGAATGAATGAATGAATGAATGAATGAATGAATGTATGAATGAATGAATGAATGAATGTATGAATGAATGAATGTATGAGTGAGTGAATGAATGAATGTATGAATGAATGAATGAATGAATGTATGAGTGAGTGAATGAATGAATGAATGAATGTATGAGTGAGTGAATGTATGAATGAATGAATGAATGAATGAATGAATGAATGAATGAATGTATGAATGAATGAATGAATGTATGAATGAATGAATGAATGTATGAATGAATGAATGTATGAATGAATGAATGTATGAGTGAGTGAATGAATGAATGTATGAATGAATGAATGAATGAATGTATGAGTGAGTGAATGTATGAATGTATGAATGAATGAATGAATGAATGAATGTATGAGTGAGTGAATGAATGAATGAATGAATGTATGAGTGAGTGAATGTATGAATGAATGAATGAATGAATGAATGAATGAATGAATGTATGAATGAATGAATGAATGAATGTATGAGTGAGTGAATGAATGAATGAATGAATGTATGAGTGAGTGAATGTATGAATGAATGAATGAATGAATGAATGAATGAATGAATGAATGTATGAATGAATGAATGAATGTATGAATGAATGAATGAATGAATGTATGAGTGAGTGAATGAATGAATGAATGAATGTATGAGTGAGTGAATGTATGAATGAATGAATGAATGAATGAATGAATGAATGAATGAATGTATGAATGAATGAATGAATGTATGAATGAATGAATGAATGTATGAATGAATGAATGTATGAGTGAGTGAATGAATGAATGTATGAATGAATGAATGAATGAATGTATGAGTGAGTGAATGAATGAATGAATGAATGTATGAGTGAGTGAATGAATGAATGTATGAATGAGTGAGTGAATGAATGAATGTATGAATGAATGAATGTATGAGTGAGTGAATGAATGAATGTATGTATGAGTGAGTGAATGAATGAATGTATGAATGAATGAATGAATGAATGAATGTATGAGTGAGTGAATGAATGAATGAATGAATGTATGAGTTAGTGAATGAATGAATGAATGAATGAATGAATGTATGAGTGAGTGAATGAATGAATGTATGAATGAATGAATGAATGAATGAATGTATGAGTGAGTGAATGTATGAATGAATGTATGAGTGAGTGAATGTATGAATGAATGTATGAGTGAGTGAATGTATGAATGAATGTATGAGTGAGTGAATGTATGAATGAATGTATGAGTGAGTGAATGAATGAATGTATGAGTGAGTGAATGTATGAATGAATGTATGAGTGAGTGAATGAATGAATGAATGTATGAGTGAGTGAATGAATGAATTATTGTATGAGTGAGTGAATGTATGAATGAATGTATGGGTGAGTGAATGAATGAATGAATGTCTGAGTGAGTGAATGAATGAATGTATGAATGAATGAATGAATGAATGTATGAGTGAGTGAATGAATGAATGAATGTATGAGTGAGTGAATGAAAGAATGTATGAATGAATGAATGAATGAATGAATGAATGAATGTATGAATGAATGAATGAATGAATGTATGAATGAATGAATGAATGAATGAATGTATGAGTGAGTGAATGAAAGAATGTATGAATGAATGAATGAATGAATGAATGAATGAATGAATGTATGAATGAATGTATGAATGAATGAATGTATGAGTGAGTGAATGAATGAATGTATGAATGAATGAATGAATGAATGTATGAATGAATGAATGTATGAATGAATGAATGTATGAATGAATGTATGAATGAATGAATGAATGAATGAATGTATGAATGAATGTATGAATGAATGAATGAATGAATGAATGAATGAATGTATGAATGAATGTATGAATGAATGAATGAATGTATGAATGAATGAATGAATGAATGAATGAATGAATGAATGTATGAATGAATGTATGAATGAATGAATGAATGAATGAATGTATGAATGAATGTATGAATGAATGAATGAATGAATGAATGTATGAATGAATGTATGAATGAATGAATGAATGAATGAATGAATGAATGAATGAATGAATGAATGTATGAATGAATGTATGAATGAATGAATGAATGAATGAATGTATGAATGAATGTATGAATGAATGAATGAATGAATGAATGTATGAATGAATGTATGAATGAATGAATGAATGAATGAATGAATGAATGAATGTATGAATGAATGAATGAATGAATGTATGAATGAATGTATGAATGAATGAATGAATGAATGAATGTATGAATGAATGTATGAATGAATGAATGAATGAATGAATGTATAAATGAATGAATGAATGAATGTATGAATGAATGAATGTATGAATGAATGAATGAATGAATGTATGAGTGAGTGAATGAGTGAATGAATGTATGAGTGAGTGAATGAATGAATGAATGAATGAATGAATGAATGAATGTATGAATGAATGTATGAGTGAGTGAATGAATGAATGAATGTATGAGTGAGTGAATGAATGAATGTATGAATGAATGAATGTATGAATGAATGAATGAATGAATGAATGTATGAATGAATGAATGAATGTATGAGTGAGTGAATGAATGAATGTATGAATGAATGAATGAATGTATGAATGAATGTATGAGTGAGTGAATGAATGAATGTATGAATGAATGAATGAATGAATGAATGTATAAATGAATGTATGAGTGAGTGAATGAATGAATGAATGTATGAGTGGGTGAATGAATGAATGTATAAATGAATGAATGTATGAATGAATGAATGAATGAATGAATGTATGAGTGAGTGAATGAATGAATGTATGAATGAATGAATGTTTGAATGAATGAATGAATGTATGAATGAATGAATGAATGAATGTATGAATGAATGAATGTATGAATGAATGAATGAATGAATGAATGAATGTATGAATGAATGAATGAATGAATGTATGAATGAATGAATGAATGTATGAATGAATGAATGAATGTATGAATGAATGAATGAATGAATGTATGAATGAATGTATGAATGAATGAATGAATGAATGTATGAATGAATGTATGAGTGATTGAATGTATGTATGAATAAATGAGTAAATAAGAAATAAATAACTTTTAATAAACAAATGAATTAATTAATTAACGAACAAACATGTGAATGAATGAGTGAATGAGGGCCGAGGGGGCGTTGACCCCCGGAACTCTTTCCAAGTACGCTCCAGGTAAACTCCAGGTAAACTTCAGGTAAACTCCAGGTAAACTTCAGGTAAACTCCAAGTAAACTCCAGGTAAACTTCAGGTAAACTCCAGGTAAACTTCAAGTAAACTCCAGGTAAACTTCAAGTAAACTCCAGGTAAACTCCAGGTTAACTCCAGGTAAACTCCAGGTTAACTCCAGGTAAACTCCAGGTAAACTCCAGGTAAACTCCAGGTAAACTCCAGGTAAACTCCAGGTAAACTCCAAGTAAACTCCAGGTAAACTCCAGGTAAACTCCAGGTAAACTCCAGGTAAACTCCAAGTAAACTCCAGGTAAACTCCAGGTAAACTCCAGGCAAACTCCAGGTAAACTCCAGGTAAACTCCAAGTAAACTCCAGGTAAACTCCAGGTAAACTCCAAGTAAACTCCAGGTAAACTCCAAGTAAACTCCAGGTAAACTCCAGGTAAACTCCAGGTAAACTCCAGGTAAACTCCAAGTAAACTCCAGGTAAACTCCAGGTAAACTTCAGGTAAACTCCAAGTAAACTCCAGGTAAACTCCAGGTAAACTTCAGGTAAACTCCAAGTAAACTCCAGGTAAACTCCAGGTAAACTCCAGGTAAACTCCAGGTAAACTCCAAGTAAACTCCAGGTAAACTCCAAGTAAACTCCAGGTAAACTCCAGGTAAACTCCAGGTAAACTCCAAGTAAACTCCAGGTAAACTCCAGGTAAACTCCAGGTAAACTCCAAGTAAACTCCAGGTAAACTCCAGGTAAACTCCAGGTAAACTTCAGGTAAACTCCAAGTAAACTCCAGGTAAACTCCAGGTAAACTCCAGGTAAACTTCAGGTAAACTCCAGGTAAACTCCAGGTAAACTCCAAGTAAACTTCAGGTAAACTCCAAGTAAACTCCAGGTAAACTCCAAGTAAACTCCAGGTAAACTCCAGGTAAACTTCAGGTAAACTCCAAGTAAACTCCAGGTAAACTCCAGGTAAACTTCAGGTAAACTCCAAGTAAACTCCAGGTAAACTTCAGGTAAACTCCAGGTAAACTTCAGGTAAACTCCAAGTAAACTCCAAGTAAACTCCAGGTAAACTCCAGGTAAACTTCAGGTAAACTCCAGGTAAACTTCAGGTAAACTCCAAGTAAACTCGAAGTAAACTCCAGGTAAACTTCAGGTAAACTCCAGGTAAACTTCAGGTAAACTCCAAGTAAACTCCAAGTAAACTCCAGGTAAACTCCAGGTAAACTCCAGGTAAACTTCAGGTAAACTCCAGGTAAACTCCAGGTAAACTCCAGGTAAACTTCAGGTAAACTCCAGGTAAACTTCAGGTGAACTTCAGGTAAACTCCAGGTAAACTCCAGGTAAACTTCAGGTAAACTTCAGGTAAACTCCAGGTAAACTCCAGGTAAACTCCAGGTAAACTCCAGGTAAACTTCAGGTAAACTTCAGGTAAACTCCAGTTAAACTCCAGGTAAACTCCAGTTAAACTCCAGGTAAACTCCAGGTAAACTTCAGGTAAACTTCAGGTAAACTTCAGGTAAACTCCAGGTAAACTCCAGGTAAACTCCAGGTGAAGAATCACAGAGCTGGTGAGAGGAACCAGGACCAGGAACTAGTGAGAGGAACCAGGACCAGGAACTAGTGAGAGGAACCAGGACCAGGAACTGGTGAGAGGAACCAGGACCAGGAACTAGTGAGAGGAACCAGGACCAGGAACTAGTGAGAGGAACCAGGACCAGGAACTAGTGAGAGGAATCAGGACCAGGAACTGGTGAGAGGAACCAGGACCGGGAACTGGTGAGAGGAACCAGGACCAGGAACTGGTGAGAGGAACCAGGACCAGGAACTGGTGAGAGGAACCAGGACCAGGAACTGGTGAGAGGAACCAGGACCAGGAACTGGTGAGAGGAACCAGGACCAGGAACTGGTGAGAGGAACCAGGACCAGGAACTGGTGAGAGGAACCAGGACCAGGAACTGGTGAGAGGAACCAGGACCAGGAACTGGTGAGAGGAACCAGGACCGGGAACTGGTGAGAGGAACCAGGACCGGGAACTAGTGAGAGGAACCAGGACCAGGATCTAGTGAGAGGAACCAGGACCAGGAACTGGTGAGAGGAACCAGGACCGGGAACTGGTGAGAGGAACCAGGACCAGGAACTGGTGAGAGGAACCAGGACCAGGAACTGGTGAGAGGAGCCAGGACCAGGAACTGGTGAGAGGAACCAGAACCGGGAACTGGTGAGAGGAACCAGGACCGGGAACTAGTGAGAGGAGCCAGGACCAGGAACTAGTGAGAGGAACCAGGACCGGGAACTGGTGAGAGGAACCAGGACCAGGAACTAGTGAGAGGAACCAGGACCAGGAACTGGTGAGAGGAACCAGGACCATGAACTGGTGAGAGGAACCAGGACCGGGAACTGGTGAGAGGAACCAGGACCAGGAACTGGTGAGAGGAACCAGGACCAGGAACTGGTGAGAGGAACCAGGACCAGGAACTGGTGAGAGGAACCAGGACCAGGAACTGGTGAGAGGAACCAGGACCGGGAACTGGTGAGAGGAACCAGGACCGGGAACTAGTGAGAGGAGCCAGGACCAGGAACTAGTGAGAGGAACCAGGACCAGGAACTGGTGAGAGGAACCAGGACCGGGAACTAGTGAGAGGAACCAGGACCAGGAACTGGTGAGAGGAACCAGGACCAGGAACTGGTGAGAGGAACCAGGACCAGGAACTGGTGAGAGGAACCAGGACCAGGAACTGGTGAGAGGAACCAGGACCAGGAACTGGTGAGAGGAACCAGGACCAGGAACTGGTGAGAGGAACCAGGACCGGGAACTAGTGAGAGGAACCAGGACCAGGAACTGGTGAGAGGAACCAGGACCAGGAACTGGTGAGAGGAACCAGGACCAGGAACTGGTGAGAGGAACCAGGACCAGGAACTGGTGAGAGGAACCAGGACCAGGAACTGGTGAGAGGAACCAGGACCGGGAACTGGTGAGAGAAACCAGGACCAGGAACTGGTGAGAGGAACCAGGACCAGGAACTGGTGAGAGGAACCAGGACCAGGAACTGGTGAGAGGAACCAGGACCAGGAACTGGTGAGAGGAACCAGGACCAGGAACTGGTGAGAGGAACCAGGACCAGGAACTGGTGAGAGGAACCAGGACCAGGAACTGGTGAGAGGAACCAGGACCAGGAACTGGTGAGAGGAACCAGGACCAGGAACTAGTGAGAGGAACCAGGACCAGTTCCTGGTCCTGGGATCGAACCAAGGGCACTCAGTGTGTGAGACGAGAATGCTGGCTTCCAGGCACAGGCCTTAAATATTCTATGGAGAGGGGGCATAGATACAGGGGTACTCCAACAGTCACTAAAAACAAACAAAATAAAGCCCCACTCCACAAAAGGTTCTAAGAAGCAAGATCAACCTTTGGACGAAGACCTACTTCGACTAGTGGATGGTACCACTATGACCCCGCCTCCGCCTGCTTCACCTCACCTCACTACAGTATATAAGCCACGTCTACGGCCGTATGCTGTACATTCTACAAGATTGATGGACTGAACACATCGACTCCAGGTTGAGGGACTGATTACCTCATATTCCTCCTCTCCTTACGCCTTCCTCTTTGTATTGGACTGATGAAGCCACTGTGTGGCGAAACGTTTCCTGAATAAAGATTCCCATATGCTGCATAAGTGTCTCAATCTTCAACTTGTCGGTTTTTCAAACCATTCATCACAAGAAGCAAGATCGCCACACACTTTGGTACCCATCAGTTGCACAACCCAGGGTAGCATAGGTTTACAGCAGGTCTCTCCTATCTCTCACAACTACTGGACCACTATGACATGGTCTGGGATGCTATGGAGGACAAACAAAATTTAGATGTAGTATACACAGACTTTGCGAAAGCCATCGACAAGTGTGATCATCGTGTAATAGCGCACAAAATGTGTGATGAAGGAATAACAGGAAAAGTGAGTAGATGGATCTATAACTCCCTAACAAATAGAACACAAAGAATAATAGTAAATAAAGTCAGTTGCGGCTAAAGTGAAAAGATCTGTTCCACAAGGCACAGTACTCGCTCCCATCCTGTTCCTCATCCTGATGACTGACAGAGAGAGATATAAGCCACAGCACAGTGTCTTCCTATGCTGATGATACCAGAATTTGCATGAGTGTCGTCCATCGAGGACACTGAAAATTTCCAAGCAGACATTAACCAAGTCTTTACATGGGCGTCGGAAAACAATATGAAATTAATGAAGACAAATTTCAATTACTCCGCTATGGAAAACTCGAGGGAATAAAAATTGAATCGGTGTGTTAATGAAATTTTAACCATACAATAGAGCGAGTGATATTGTCAGTAGATCTGACTTTCAAAGATCACAACAATGTATCTACCACATCTGCTAGGAAAATGATAGGATGGATAATGAGAACCTTCAAAATAAGGGATGCCAAGCAAATGACGATTGCATAAGTGTCTCTATCTTCAAATCGCTTGTTCTTTATAGGCTGGAATATTGCTGTACAATAACGGCTCCTTTCAAGGCAGGTGAAACTGAAGACCTGGAGAAAACAAAGAGAACTTTCACTGCATGTACAAGCACGATAAAGTTCCTAAATTACTGGGAGCAGTTGAAGTCCCTTGACCTGTACTTCTTGGAAAGAAGGCGAAAAAGATACATGATAATAATCACTAGGAAAATCCTAGAGGAACTAATCCCAAATATGCATACGAAAATCACTCCCTACGAAAGTAGGGAAAGCAGCCCACACCAGTCGACTAACACCCAGGTACCTACCTGCTTGCTAGGTGAACGGGGCAACAGGTGTAAGGAAACACACCCAATGTTTCCACCCTGCAGAGGATCGAACCACGGACACTCAGCGCATGAAGCGTTGCTTTCCAGGTCCGTGGCCTGGTAGGCAAATGAACAATATTCCAAATGAGGGAGCACTAGCTATTTGAAAAATATCACCATTGGCATTATTTCCCTTGTTTTGAAAGTTCTCATTACCCACCCCGTCATCCTCCTGGCTGTCGTAACCTTTGTCTTATTGTGTTCTCTGAAAGAAAGGTCAGCTGACATAATTATTCCCAAGTCTTTCACATGTTCCTTTCGTTCTATTTGACGATCCTCTTGAGTTTTGCATACAGTGTTCTTTTGAGTACATCATTCTTTCCATACCGAAGCAGCTGGAACTTATCACCACTGAACGTTATGTTGTTCACCACTGCCCAATGCAAAACCGTGACGGGTATTTATGTCTGTCTGCTATGAGGATGAGAAATAACAGAGGTGCCAGGATAGTGCCTTGGGGAACTGAACTTGTTTACCTCGCTGATGCTGGATTTTACTCTGTTTACCATCACTTTTTGTATTCTGTGTGTAAGGATGGGCATTAATGTCAGTTGGTCTGCGCTGCCTTCCGCTGGGGTGTAAAACGTTTCTGCGTTCTCTGTCTTGCTGTCATTTAGTGGACTACTGAACACCGACTCATACTGTTTCATTAGAATTTTACTCATTTCCTGTTCATCGTCAGTATACCAGTCTCCTCTCATTAATGGTCTAATTCTACAGGGAGCTCTCAGCTTAGATTTTGCGTATGAATAATTTTTTTTTTAGGGGGGGGGGAGGGGTTCTTGCAATATTCTGGACGGCCTTTTGTTCCCTTTGTACTTCCAATGCTTGGTATGACCTCTTAAGTGTTTACTCTAAATCACTGATCTCTCGGCTAAAACTATCTTTCCTTCGTTGCGACATATTGAAGTTTTTAAGCAAGTCAGTAACCCCTTTTCTTTTGAACCATCTCCTACAAACACTCTATTTGATCTTCTTCTGGGTTTTCTCAATGTTACTTATTTAATACAGACCTTGTACGCCTCTGTGTTCATCTTCTTCAGGCACTGGTGAGGATTTAGGGTGCTCATGTTTGTTTCCCAGGATATGTCTGATAGTTCTTGGTTTATTTTGTCCCCAGTCCGTCTTTTGGCTGTTGATGTCAAACTTACGGAACATTGCTTCTCTTACATTAGTGCTGCAGTTCCCTGACATTGAGTTTATACTCGTTTGTACTTCTATGATGTTGTGGTCAGAGTATATTGTTTTTGTAATTGTGGTCCATGTTTAACATCCAGTGGATTTTGGTTCATATTTGACATCCAGTGGCTTTTGGTCCATGTTTGACATTCATTGGACTCTGGTCCATGTTTGACATCGACTGGACTCTGGTCCATGTTTGACATCCATTGGACTCTGGTCCATGTTTGACATCGACTGGACTCTGGTCCATGTTTGACATCCATTGGACTCTGGTCCATGTTTGATATCCATTGGACTCTGGTCCATGTTTGACATCCATTGGACTCTGGTCCATGTTTGGCAGCCAGTGGACTCTACTCCAGCAGGTCCAGCAGTGATGTAGCTCCAGAAGATTCAGCAGGCGCAGCAGGTCCAGCAGGCCCAACAGGTCCAGCTAGGTGGTTCACCTCGTCTACCGTTACCTCTCACAGGTGTCGACACACACCCACCCATCATCACACAATTCACAACCCAGAAATCCCAACCAACAGTCTACAAGCTAAAACTCACAACACACAAGTCAAAAGCCACAAATCACTACCACACCATTTATAAACCTACAACACAACTCTACGATTCATTACCCCACAATTCACAACCGCACAGTTCACAACCACAATTCACAACCACAATTCACAACCCACAATTCACTACCCACTATATTATCCTGTAAGATATAGTGTTATACTGTAAGATACTATAATATTGTCTACAACTACCTGCCTGTATCGTGTGTTGTATGGTAGACGTGCACCTCAGTGTTAACCAGCACCTCAGTGTTAACCTGCATCTCAGAGTTAACCTGCACCTCAGTGTTAACCTGCAACTCAGTGTTAACCTGCACCTCAGTGTTAACCTGCACCTCAGTGTTAACCTGCAACTCAGTGTTAACCTGCACCTCAGTGTTAACCTGCAACTCAGTGTTAACCTGCACCTCAGTGTTAACCTGCAACTCAGTGTTAACCTGGACCTCAGTGTTAACCTGCACCTCAGTGTTAACATGCACCTCAGTGTTAACCTGCACCTCAGTGTTAACGTGCACCTCAGTGTTAACCTGCACCTCAGTGATAACCTGCACCTCAGTGTTAACCTGCACCTCAGTGTTAACCTGCACCTCAGTGTTAACCTACACCTCAGTGCTATCCTGCACCTCAGTGTTAACCTGCACCTCAGTGTTAACCTGCACCTCAGTGTTATCCTACACCTTAGTGTTAACCTGCACCTCAGTGTTATCCTACACCTCAGTGTTAACCTGCACCTCAGTGTTAACCTGCACCTCAGTGTTATCCTGCACCTCAGTGTTAACTTGCACCTCAGTGTTAACCTGCACCTCAGTGTTAACCTGCACCTCAGTGTTAACCTGCACCTCAGTGTTAACCTGCACCTCAGTGTTAACCTGCACCTCAGTGTTAACCTGCACCTCAGTGTTAACCTGCACCTCAGTGTTATCCTACACCTCAGTGTTAACCTGCACCTCAGTGTTAACCTGCACCTCATTGTTAACCTGCACCTCAGTGTTAACCTGCACCTCAGTGTTAACCTACACCTCAGTGCTAACCTGCACCTCAGTGTTAACCTGCACCTCAGTGTTAACCTGCACCTCAGTGTTAACCTGCACCTCAGTGTTAACCTGCACCTCAGTGTTAACCTGCACCTCAGTGTTATCCTACACCTCAGTGTTAACCTGCACCTCAGTGTTAACCTGCACCTCAGTGTTATCCTACACATCAGTGTTAACCTGCACCTCACTGTTATCCTACACCTCAGTGCTAACCTAGACCTCAGTGTTAACCTGCACCTCAGTGTTAACCTGCACCTCAGTGTTATCCTGCACCTCAGTGTTAACCTGCACCTCAATGTTAACCTGCACCTCAGTGTTAACCTGAACCTCAGTGTTAACCTGCACCTCAGTGTTAACCTGCACCTCAGTGTTAACCTGCACCACAGTGTTAACCTGCACCTCAGTGTTAACCTGTACCTCAGTGTTAACCTGCACCTCAGTATTAACCTGCACCTCAGTGTTATCCTACACCTCAGTGTTAACCTGCACCTCAGTGTTATCCTTCACCTCAGTGCTAACCTGCACCTCAGTGTTAACCTGCACCTCAGTGTTAACCTGCACCTCAGTGTTAACCTGCACCTCAGTGTTAACCTGCACCTCAGTATTAACCTGCACTTCAGTGTTAACCTGCATCTCAGTGTTAACCTGCACCTCAGTGTTAACCTGCACCTCAGTGTTATCCTACACCTCAGTGTTAACCTGCACCTCAGTGTTATCCTGCACCTCAGTGTTAACCTGCACCTCAGTGTTAACCTGCACCTCAGTGTTAACATGTACCTCAGTGTTATCCCACACCTCAGTGTTAACCTGCACCTCAGTGTTAACCTGCACCTCAGTGTTAACCTGCACCTCAGTGTTAACCTGCACCTCAATGTTATCCTACACCTCAGTGTTAACCTGCACCTCAGTGTTATTCTGCAATTCAGTGTTAACCTGCACCTCAGTGTCAACCTGCACCTCAGTGTTAACCTGCACCTCAGTGTTATCCTACACCTCAGTGTTAACCTGCACCTCAGTGTTATCCTACACCTCAGTGTTAACCTGCACCTCAGTGTTAACCTGCACCTCAGTGTTAACCTGCACCCCAGTGTTAACCTCCACCTCAGTGTTATCCTACATCTCAGTGTTATCCTACACCTCAGTGTTAACCTGCACCTCAGTGTTAACCTGCACCTCAGTGTTATCCTACTCCTCAGTGTTAACCTGCACCTCAGTATTATCCTACACCTCAGTGTTAACCTGCACCTCAGTGTTAACCTGCACCTCAGTGTTATCCTGCACCTAAGTGTTAACCTGCACCTCAGTGTTAACCTGCACCTCATTGTTAACCTGCACCTTAGTGTTAACCTGCACCTAAGTGTTAACCTGCACCTCAGTGTTATCCTGAACCTCAGTGTTAACCTGCACCTCAGTGTTATCCTACACCTCAGTGTTAACATGCACCTCAGTGTTATCCTACACCTCAGTGTTAACCTGCACCCCAGTGTTAACCTCCACCTCAGAGTTATCCTTCACCTCAGTGTTAACCTGCACCTCAGTGTTAACTGCACCTCAGTGTTAACCTGCAACTCAGTGTTATCCTGAACCTCAGTGTTAACTTGCACCTTAGTGTTATCCTACACCTCAGTGTTAACCTGCACCTCAGTGTTAACCTGCACCTCAGTGTTAACCTGCACCTCAGTGTTAACCTGCACCTCAGTGTTAACCTGCACCTCAGTGTTAACCTGCACCTCAGTGTTAACCTGCACCTCAGTGTTAACCTGCACCTCAGTGTTAACCTGCACCTAAGTGTTAACCTGCAACTCAGCGTTATCCTACACCTCAGTGTTAACCTGCACCTCAGTGTTAACCTGCACCTCAGTGTTAACCTGCACCTCAGTGTTAACCTGCACCTCAGTGTTATCCTACACCTCAGTGTTAACCTACACCTCAGTGTTATCCTACACCTCAGTGTTAACCTGCACCTCAGTGTTATCCTGCACCTCAGTGTTATCCTGCACCTCAGTGTTAACCTGCACCTCAGTGTTAACCTGCACCTCAGTGTTATCCTGCACCTCAGTGTTAACCTGCACCTCAGTGTTATCCTGCACCTCAGTGTTAACCTGCACCTCAGTGTTATCCTGCACCTCAGTGTTAACCTGCACCCCAGTGTTAACCTCCACCTCAGTGTTATCCTACATCTCAGTGTTATCCTAGACCTCAGTGTTAACCTGCACCTCAGTGTTAACCTGCACCTCAGTGTTATCCTACACCTCAGTGTTAACCTGCACCTCAGTGTTATCCTGCACCTCAGTGTTAACCTGCACCTCAGTGTTATTCTACACCTCAGTGTTAACCTGCACCTCAGTGTTAACCTGCACCTCAGTGTTATCCTACACCTCAGTGTTAACCTGCACCTCAGTGTTATCCTGCACCTCAGTGTTAACCTGCACCTCAGTGTTATCCTACACCTCAGTGTTAACCTGCACCTCAGTGTTATCCCACACCTCAGTGTTAACCTGCACCCCAGTGTTAACCTCCACCTCAGTGTTATCCTTCATCTCAGTGTTAACCTGCACCTCAGTGTTAACCTGCACCTCAGTGTTAACCTGCACCTCAGTGTTATCCTACACCTCAGTGTTAACCTGCACCTCAGTGTTATCCTGCACCTCAGTGTTAACCTGCACCTCAGTGTTATCCTACACCTCAGTGTTAACCTGCACCTCAGTGTTAACCTGCATCTCATTGTTATCCTGCACCTCAGTGTTAACCTGCACCTCAGTGTTAACCTGCACCTCAGTGTTAACCTGCACCTCAGTGTTAACCTGCACCCCAGTGTTAACCTCCACCTCAGTGTTATCCTACATCTCAATGTTAACCTGTACCTCAGTGTTATCCTACACCTCAGTGTTAATCTGCACCTCAGTGTTATCCTGCACCTCAGTGTTAACCTGCACCTCAGTGTTATCCTACACCTCAGTGTTAACCTGCACCTCAGTGTTAACCTGCAACTCATTGTTATCCTGCACCTCAGTGTTAACCTGCACCTCAGTGTTAACCTGCACCTCAGTGTTAACCTGCACCTCAGTGTTAACCTGCACCTCAGTGTTAACCTGCACCTCAGTGTTAACCTGCACCTCAGTGTTATCCTGAACCTCAGTGTTAACCTGCACCTCAGTGTTAACCTGCACCTCAGTGTTAACCTGCACCTCAGTGTTAACCTGCACCTAAGTGTTAACCTGCACCTCAGTGTTATCCTGAACCTCAGTGTTAACCTGCACCTCAGTGTTATCCTACACCTCAGTGTTAACCTGCACCCCAGTGTTAACCTCCACCTCAGTGTTATCCTTCACCTCAGTGTTAACCTGCACCTCAGTGTTAACCTGCACCTCAGTGTTATCCTACACCTCAGTGTTAACCTGCACCTCAGTGTTATCCTGCACCTCAGTGTTAACCTGCACCTCAGTGTTATCCTACACCTCAGTGTTAACCTACACCTCAGTTTTACCCTGCAAGTCATTGTTATCCTGCACCTCAGTGTTAACCTGCACCTCAGTGTTAACCTGCACCCCAGTGTTAACCTCCACCTCAGTGTTATCCTACATCTCAATGTTAACCTGCACCTCAGTGTTATCCTACACCTCAGTGTTAATCTGCACCTCAGTGTTATCCTGCACCTCAGTGTTAACCTGCACCTCAGTATTATCCTACACCTCAGTGTTAACCTGCACCTCAGTGTTAACCTGCACCTCATTGTTATCCTGCACCTCAGTGTTAACCTGCACCTCAGTGTTAACCTGCACCTCAGTGTTAACCTGCACCTCAGTGTTAACCTGCTCCTCAGTGTTAACCTGCACCTCATTGTTATCCTGCACCTCAGTGTTAACCTGCACCTCAGTGTTAACCTGCACCTCAGTGTTAACCTGCACCTCAGTGTTAACCTGCACCTCAGTGTTAACCTGCACCTCATTGTTATCCTGCACCTCAGTGTTAACCTGCACCTCAGTGTTAACCTGCACCTCAGTGTTAGCCTGCACCTCAGTGTTAACCTGCACCTCAGTGTTAATCTGCACCTCAGTGTTAACCTGCACTTCAGTGTTATCCTGAACCTCAGTGTTAACCTGCACCTCAGTGTTAATCTGCACCTCAGTGTTATCCTGCACCTCAGTGTTAACCTGCACCTCAGTGTTATCCTACACCTCAGTGTTAACCTGCACCTCAGTGTTATCCCACACCTCAGTGTTAACCTGCACCCCAGTGTTAACCTCCACCTCAGTGTTATCCTTCATCTCAGTGTTAACCTGCACCTCAGTGTTAACCTGCACCTCAGTGTTAACCTGCACCTCAGTGTTATCCTACACCTCAGTGTTAACCTGCACCTCAGTGTTATCCTGCACCTCAGTGTTAACCTGCACCTCAGTGTTATCCTACACCTCAGTGTTAACCTGCACCTCAGTGTTAACCTGCATCTCATTGTTATCCTGCACCTCAGTGTTAACCTGCACCTCAGTGTTAACCTGCACCTCAGTGTTAACCTGCACCTCAGTGTTAACCTGCACCCCAGTGTTAACCTCCACCTCAGTGTTATCCTACATCTCAATGTTAACCTGTACCTCAGTGTTATCCTACACCTCAGTGTTAATCTGCACCTCAGTGTTATCCTGCACCTCAGTGTTAACCTGCACCTCAGTGTTATCCTACACCTCAGTGTTAACCTACACCTCAGTTTTAACCTGCATCTCATTGTTATCCTGCACCTCAGTGTTAATCTGCACCTCAGTGTTATCCTGCACCTCAGTGTTAACCTGCACCTCAGTGTTAACCTGCACCTCAGTGTTAACCTGCACCTCAGTGTTAACCTGCACCTCAGTGTTAACCTGCACCTCAGTGTTAACCTGCACCTCAGTGTTAACCTGCACCTCAGTGTTATCCTGAACCTCAGTGTTAACCTGCACCTCAGTGTTAACCTGCACCTCAGTGTTAACCTGCACTTCAGTGTTAACCTGCACCTAAGTGTTAACCTGCACCTCAGTGTTATCCTGAACCTCAGTGTTAACCTGCACCTCAGTGTTATCCTACACCTCAGTGTTAACCTGCACCCCAGTGTTAACCTCCACCTCAGTGTTATCCTTCACCTCAGTGTTAACCTGCACCTCAGTGTTAACCTGCACCTCAGTGTTATCCTACACCTCAGTGTTAACCTGCACCTCAGTGTTATCCTGCACCTCAGTGTTAACCTGCACCTCAGTGTTATCCTACACCTCAGTGTTAACCTACACCTCAGTTTTAACCTGCATCTCATTGTTATCCTGCACCTCAGTGTTAACCTGCACCTCAGTGTTAACCTGCACCCCAGTGTTAACCTCCACCTCAGTGTTATCCTACATCTCAATGTTAACCTGCACCTCAGTGTTATCCTACACCTCAGTGTTAATCTGCACCTCAGTGTTATCCTGCACCTCAGTGTTAACCTGCACCTCAGTATTATCCTACACCTCAGTGTTAACCTGCACCTCAGTGTTAACCTGCACCTCATTGTTATCCTGCACCTCAGTGTTAACCTGCACCTCAGTGTTAACCTGCACCTCAGTGTTAACCTGCACCTCAGTGTTAACCTGCACCTCAGTGTTAACCTGCACCTCATTGTTATCCTGCACCTCAGTGTTAACCTGCACCTCAGTGTTAACCTGCACCTCAGTGTTAGCCTGCACCTCAGTGTTAACCTGCACCTCAGTGTTAATCTGCACCTCAGTGTTAACCTGCACTTCAGTGTTATCCTGAACCTCAGTGTTAACCTGCACCTCAGTGTTAATCTGCACCTCAGTGTTATCCTGCACCTCAGTGTTAACCTGCACCTCAGTGTTAACCTGCACCTCAGTGTTAATCTGCACCTCAGTGTTATCCTGCACCTCAGTGTTAACCTGCACTTCAGTGTTATCCTACACCTCAGTGTTAACCTGCACCTCAGTGTTAACCTGCACCTCATTGTTATCCTGCACCTCAGTGTTAACCTGCACCTCAGTGTTAACCTGCACCTCAGTGTTAACCTGCACCTCAGTGTTAACCTGCACCTCAGTGTTAACCTGCACCTCAGTGTTAACCTGCACCTCAGTGTTATCCTGAACCTCAGTGTTAACCTGCACCTCAGTGTTAACTTGCACCTCAGTGTTAACCTGCACCTAAGTGTTAACCTGCACCTCAGTGTTATCCTGAACCTCAGTGTTAACCTGCACCTCAGTGTTATCCTACACCTCAGTGTTACCCTGCACCTCAGTGTTAACCTGCACCTCAGTGTTAACCTGCACCTCAGTGTTAACCTACACCTCAGTGCTATCCTGCACCTCAGTGTTAACCTGCACCTCAGTGTTAACCTGCACCTCAGTGTTATCCTACACCTTAGTGTTAACCTGCACCTCAGTGTTATCCTACACCTCAGTGTTAACCTGCACCTCAGTGTTAACCTGCACCTCAGTGTTATCCTGCACCTCAGTGTTAACTTGCACCTCAGTGTTAACCTGCACCTCAGTGTTAACCTGCACCTCAGTGTTAACCTGCACCTCAGTGTTAACCTGCACCTCAGTGTTAACCTGCACCTCAGTGTTAACCTGCACCTCAGTGTTAACCTGCACCTCAGTGTTATCCTACACCTCAGTGTTAACCTGCACCTCAGTGTTAACCTGCACCTCATTGTTAACCTGCACCTCAGTGTTAACCTGCACCTCAGTGTTAACCTACACCTCAGTGCTAACCTGCACCTCAGTGTTAACCTGCACCTCAGTGTTAACCTGCACCTCAGTGTTAACCTGCACCTCAGTGTTAACCTGCACCTCAGTGTTAACCTGCACCTCAGTGTTATCCTACACCTCAGTGTTAACCTGCACCTCAGTGTTAACCTGCACCTCAGTGTTATCCTACACATCAGTGTTAACCTGCACCTCACTGTTATCCTACACCTCAGTGCTAACCTAGACCTCAGTGTTAACCTGCACCTCAGTGTTAACCTGCACCTCAGTGTTATCCTGCACCTCAGTGTTAACCTGCACCTCAATGTTAACCTGCACCTCAGTGTTAACCTGAACCTCAGTGTTAACCTGCACCTCAGTGTTAACCTGCACCTCAGTGTTAACCTGCACCACAGTGTTAACCTGCACCTCAGTGTTAACCTGTACCTCAGTGTTAACCTGCACCTCAGTATTAACCTGCACCTCAGTGTTATCCTACACCTCAGTGTTAACCTGCACCTCAGTGTTATCCTTCACCTCAGTGCTAACCTGCACCTCAGTGTTAACCTGCACCTCAGTGTTAACCTGCACCTCAGTGTTAACCTGCACCTCAGTGTTAACCTGCACCTCAGTATTAACCTGCACTTCAGTGTTAACCTGCATCTCAGTGTTAACCTGCACCTCAGTGTTAACCTGCACCTCAGTGTTATCCTACACCTCAGTGTTAACCTGCACCTCAGTGTTATCCTGCACCTCAGTGTTAACCTGCACCTCAGTGTTAACCTGCACCTCAGTGTTAACATGTACCTCAGTGTTATCCCACACCTCAGTGTTAACCTGCACCTCAGTGTTAACCTGCACCTCAGTGTTAACCTGCACCTCAGTGTTAACCTGCACCTCAATGTTATCCTACACCTCAGTGTTAACCTGCACCTCAGTGTTATTCTGCAATTCAGTGTTAACCTGCACCTCAGTGTCAACCTGCACCTCAGTGTTAACCTGCACCTCAGTGTTATCCTACACCTCAGTGTTAACCTGCACCTCAGTGTTATCCTACACCTCAGTGTTAACCTGCACCTCAGTGTTAACCTGCACCTCAGTGTTAACCTGCACCCCAGTGTTAACCTCCACCTCAGTGTTATCCTACATCTCAGTGTTATCCTACACCTCAGTGTTAACCTGCACCTCAGTGTTAACCTGCACCTCAGTGTTATCCTACTCCTCAGTGTTAACCTGCACCTCAGTATTATCCTACACCTCAGTGTTAACCTGCACCTCAGTGTTAACCTGCACCTCAGTGTTATCCTGCACCTAAGTGTTAACCTGGACCTCAGTGTTAACCTGCACCTCATTGTTAACCTGCACCTTAGTGTTAACCTGCACCTAAGTGTTAACCTGCACCTCAGTGTTATCCTGAACCTCAGTGTTAACCTGCACCTCAGTGTTATCCTACACCTCAGTGTTAACATGCACCTCAGTGTTATCCTACACCTCAGTGTTAACCTGCACCCCAGTGTTAACCTCCACCTCAGAGTTATCCTTCACCTCAGTGTTAACCTGCACCTCAGTGTTAACTGCACCTCAGTGTTAACCTGCAACTCAGTGTTATCCTGAACCTCAGTGTTAACTTGCACCTTAGTGTTATCCTACACCTCAGTGTTAACCTGCACCTCAGTGTTAACCTGCACCTCAGTGTTAACCTGCACCTCAGTGTTAACCTGCACCTCAGTGTTAACCTGCACCTCAGTGTTAACCTGCACCTCAGTGTTAACCTGCACCTCAGTGTTAACCTGCACCTCAGTGTTAACCTGCACCTAAGTGTTAACCTGCAACTCAGCGTTATCCTACACCTCAGTGTTAACCTGCACCTCAGTGTTAACCTGCACCTCAGTGTTAACCTGCATCTCAGTGTTAACCTGCACCTCAGTGTTATCCTACACCTCAGTGTTATCCTGCACCTCAGTGTTATCCTGCACCTCAGTGTTATCCTGCACCTCAGTGTTATCCTGCACCTCAGTGTTATCCTGCACCTCAGTGTTATCCTGCACCTCAGTGTTATCCTGCACCTCAGTGTTATCCTGCACCTCAGTGTTATCCTGCACCTCAGTGTTATCCTGCACCTCAGTGTTAACCTGCACCTCAGTGTTATCCTGCACCTCAGTGTTAACCTGCACCCCAGTGTTAACCTCCACCTCAGTGTTATCCTACATCTCAGTGTTATCCTAGACCTCAGTGTTAACCTGCACCTCAGTGTTAACCTGCACCTCAGTGTTATCCTACACCTCAGTGTTAACCTGCACCTCAGTGTTATCCTGCACCTCAGTGTTAACCTGCACCTCAGTGTTATTCTACACCTCAGTGTTAACCTGCACCTCAGTGTTAACCTGCACCTCAGTGTTATCCTACACCTCAGTGTTAACCTGCACCTCAGTGTTATCCTGCACCTCAGTGTTAACCTGCACCTCAGTGTTATCCTACACCTCAGTGTTAACCTGCACCTCAGTGTTATCCCACACCTCAGTGTTAACCTGCACCCCAGTGTTAACCTCCACCTCAGTGTTATCCTTCATCTCAGTGTTAACCTGCACCTCAGTGTTAACCTGCACCTCAGTGTTAACCTGCACCTCAGTGTTATCCTACACCTCAGTGTTAACCTGCACCTCAGTGTTATCCTGCACCTCAGTGTTAACCTGCACCTCAGTGTTATCCTACACCTCAGTGTTAACCTGCACCTCAGTGTTAACCTGCATCTCATTGTTATCCTGCACCTCAGTGTTAACCTGCACCTCAGTGTTAACCTGCACCTCAGTGTTAACCTGCACCTCAGTGTTAACCTGCACCCCAGTGTTAACCTCCACCTCAGTGTTATCCTACATCTCAATGTTAACCTGTACCTCTGTGTTATCCTACACCTCAGTGTTAATCTGCACCTCAGTGTTATCCTGCACCTCAGTGTTAACCTGCACCTCAGTGTTATCCTACACCTCAGTGTTAACCTGCACCTCAGTGTTAACCTGCAACTCATTGTTATCCTGCACCTCAGTGTTAACCTGCACCTCAGTGTTAACCTGCACCTCAGTGTTAACCTGCACCTCAGTGTTAACCTGCACCTCAGTGTTAACCTGCACCTCAGTGTTAACCTGCACCTCAGTGTTATCCTGAACCTCAGTGTTAACCTGCACCTCAGTGTTAACCTGCACCTCAGTGTTAACCTGCACCTCAGTGTTAACCTGCACCTAAGTGTTAACCTGCACCTCAGTGTTATCCTGAACCTCAGTGTTAACCTGCACCTCAGTGTTATCCTACACCTCAGTGTTAACCTGCACCCCAGTGTTAACCTCCACCTCAGTGTTATCCTTCACCTCAGTGTTAACCTGCACCTCAGTGTTAACCTGCACCTCAGTGTTATCCTACACCTCAGTGTTAACCTGCACCTCAGTGTTATCCTGCACCTCAGTGTTAACCTGCACCTCAGTGTTATCCTACACCTCAGTGTTAACCTACACCTCAGTTTTAACCTGCATCTCATTGTTATCCTGCACCTCAGTGTTAACCTGCACCTCAGTGTTAACCTGCACCCCAGTGTTAACCTCCACCTCAGTGTTATCCTACATCTCAATGTTAACCTGCACCTCAGTGTTATCCTACACCTCAGTGTTAATCTGCACCTCAGTGTTATCCTGCACCTCAGTGTTAACCTGCACCTCAGTATTATCCTACACCTCAGTGTTAACCTGCACCTCAGTGTTAACCTGCACCTCATTGTTATCCTGCACCTCAGTGTTAACCTGCACCTCAGTGTTAACCTGCACCTCAGTGTTAACCTGCACCTCAGTGTTAACCTGCACCTCAGTGTTAACCTGCACCTCAGTGTTATCCTGCACCTCAGTGTTAACCTGCACCTCAGTGTTAACCTGCACCTCAGTGTTAGCCTGCACCTCAGTGTTATCCTGCACCTCAGTGTTAATCTGCACCTCAGTGTTAACCTGCACTTCAGTGTTATCCTGAACCTCAGTGTTAACCTGCACCTCAGTGTTAATCTGCACCTCAGTGTTATCCTGCACCTCAGTGTTAACCTGCACCTCAGTGTTAACCTGCACCTCAGTGTTAATCTGCACCTCAGTGTGATCCTGCACCTCAGTGTTAACCTGCACTTCAGTGTTATCCTACACCTCAGTGTTAACCTGCACCTCAGTGTTAACCTGCACCTCATTGTTATCCTGCACCTCAGTGTTAACCTGCACCTCAGTGTTAACCTGCACCTCAGTGTTAACCTGCACCTCAGTGTTAACCTGCACCTCAGTGTTAACCTGCACCTCAGTGTTAACCTGCACCTCAGTGTTATCCTGAACCTCAGTGTTAACCTGCACCTCAGTGTTAACTTGCACCTCAGTGTTAACCTGCACCTCAGTGTTAACCTGCACCTAAGTGTTAACCTGCACCTCAGTGTTATCCTGAACCTCAGTGTTAACCTGCACCTCAGTGTTATCCTGAACCTCAGTGTTAACCTGCACCTCAGTGTTAACCTGCACCTCAGTGTTAACCTTCACTTCAGTGTTAACCTGCACCTCAGTGTTAACCTGCACCTCAGTGTTATCCTGAACCTCAGTGTTAACCTGCACCTCAGTGTTATCCTGCACCTCAGTGTTATCCTACACCTCAGTGTTAACCTGCACCTCAGTGTTAATCTGCACCTCAAAGTTATCCTGCACCTCAGTGTTAACCTGCACCTCAGTGTTATCCTGCACCTCAGTGTTAACCTGCACCTCAGTGTTATCCTGAACCTCAGTGTTAACCTGCACCTCAGTGTTAACCTGCACCTCAGTGTTAACCTGCACCTCAGTGTTAACCTGCACCTCAGTGTTAACCTGCACCTCAGTGTTAACCTGCACCTCAGTGTTATCCTGCACCTCAGTGTTAACCTGCACCTCAGTGTTAACCTGCACCTCAGTGTTAACCTTCACTTCAGTGTTAACCTGCACCTCAGTGTTATCCTGCACCTCAGTGTTAACCTGCACCTCAGTGTTAACCTTCACTTCAGTGTTAACCTGCACCTCAGTGTTATCCTGCACCTCAGTGTTAACCTGCACCTCAGTGTTATCCTGCACCTCAGTGTTAACCTGCACCTCAGTGTTAACCTTCACTTCAGTGTTAACCTGCACCTCAGTGTTATCCTGCACCTCAGTGTTAACCTGCACCTCAGTGTTAACCTTCACTTCAGTGTTAACCTGCACCTCAGTGTTAACCTGCACCTCAGTGTTAACCTGCACCTCAGTGTTATCCTGCACCTCAGTGTTAACCTGCACCTCAGTGTTAACCTTCAATTCAGTGTTAACCTGCACCTCAGTGTTATCCTGCACCTCAGTGTTAACCTGCACCTCAGTGTTAACCTTCACTTCAGTGTTAACCTGCATCTCAGTGTTAACCTTCACTTCAGTGTTAACCTGCACCTCAGTGTTAACCTTCACTTCAGTGTTAACCTGCACCTCAGTGTTAACCTTCACTTCAGTGTTAACCTGCACCTCAGTGTTAACCTTCACTTCAGTGTTAACCTGCACCTCAGTGTTAACCTTCACTTCAGTGTTAACCTGCACCTCAGTGTTAACCTTCACTTCAGTGTTAACCTGCACCTCAGTGTTAACCTTCACTTCAGTGTTAACCTGCACCTTAGTGTTAACCTTCACTTCAGTGTTAACCTGCACCTCAGTGTTAACCTTCACTTCAGTGTTAACCTGCACCTCAGTGTTAACCTTCACTTCAGTGTTAACCTGCACCTCAGTGTTAACCTTCACTTCAGTGTTATCCTACACCTCAGTGTTAACCTGCACCTCAGTGTTAACCTTCACTTCAGTGTTAACCTTCACTTCAGTGTTATCCTACACCTCAGTGTTAACCTGCACCTCAGTGTTAACCTTCACTTCAGTGTTAACCTGCACCTCAGTGTTAACCTGCACCTCAGTGTTAACCTGCACCTCAGTGTTATCCTGCACCTCAGTGTTATCCTGCACCTCAGTGTTATCCTGCACCTCAGTGTTATCCTGCACCTCAGTGTTATCCTGCACCTCAGTGTTATCCTGCACCTCAGTGTTAACCTGCACCTCAGTGTTAACCTTCACTTCAGTGTTAACCTTCACTTCAGTGTTAACCTACACCTCAGTGTTAACCTGCACCTCAGTGTTAACCTTCACGTCAGTGTTATCCTGCACCTCAGTGTTATCCTGCACCTCAGTGTTATCCTGCACCTCAGTGTTATCCTGCACCTCAGTGTTAACCTGCACCTCAGTGTTATCCTGCACCTCAGTGTTATCCTGCACCTCAGTGTTAACCTGCACCTCAGTGTTAACCTTCACTTCAGTGTTAACCTGCACCTCAGTGTTAACCTTCACTTCAGTGTTAACCTGCACCTCAGTGTTAACCTTCACTTCAGTGTTAACCTTCACTTCAGTGTTATCCTACACCTCAGTGTTAACCTGCACCTCAGTGTTAACCTTCACTTCAGTGTTATCCTGCACCTCAGTGTTAACCTGCACCTCAGTGTTAACCTGCACCTCAGTGTTAACCTGCACCTCAGTGTTATCCTGCACCTCAGTGTTAACCTACACCTCAGTGTTAACCTGCACCTCAGTGTTAACCTTCACTTCAGTGTTAACCTGCACCTCAGTGTTAACCTTCACTTCAGTGTTAACCTGCACCTCAGTGTTAACCTTCACTTCAGTGTTAACCTGCACCTCAGTGTTAACCTTCACTTCAGTGTTATCCTACACCTCAGTGTTAACCTGCACCTCAGTGTTAACCTTCACTTCAGTGTTAACCTTCACTTCAGTGTTATCCTACACCTCAGTGTTAACCTGCACCTCAGTGTTAACCTTCACTTCAGTGTTAACCTGCACCTCAGTGTTAACCTGCACCTCAGTGTTAACCTTCACTTCAGTGTTATCCTGCACCTCAGTGTTATCCTGCACCTCAGTGTTATCCTGCACCTCAGTGTTAACCTGCACTTCAGTGTTATCCTGCACCTCAGTGTTATCCTACACCTCAGTGTTAACCTGCACCTCAGTGTTAACCTTCACTTCAGTGTTAACCTTCACTTCAGTGTTAACCTACACCTCAGTGTTAACCTGCACCTCAGTGTTAACCTTCACTTCAGTGTTATCCTGCACCTCAGTGTTATCCTGCACCTCAGTGTTAACCTGCACCTCAGTGTTAACCTGCACCTCAGTGTTAACCTGCACCTCAGTGTTATCCAGCACCTCAGTGTTAACCTACACCTCAGTGTTAACCTGCACCTCAGTGTTAACCTTCACTTCAGTGTTAACCTGCACCTCAGTGTTATCCTGCACCTCAGTGTTAACCTACACCTCAGTGTTAACCTGCACCTCAGTGTTAACCTTCACTTCAGTGTTAACCTGCACCTCAGTGTTATCCTGCACCTCAGTGTTAACCTACACCTCAGTGTTAACCTGCACCTCAGTGTTAACCTTCACTTCAGTGTTAACCTGCACCTCAGTGTTATCCTGCACCTCAGTGTACAAATACATTATAATGAGAACTTGGAATTCTGTAGATTATAGTCACTCGGGATGATGATTATGATGATAATGATAAAGATGATGATAATGGCGAGGATGACAATAATGATGATGATGGTTGTGATGATGAAAATGACGAGGATGACAATAATGATGATGATAATGATCATAATGATATGAATGATGATAATGATAACAATTGTGATGATAATAATAACAATGAAAATGATCATAATGATAATAATGACGATAATGATATTGATGGGTCCCGGGATGACTTGTGAGGAGACACTGCCACAGCATTAAGTATCAATTTTGTGACTGGGTCAATTTCTGAGGTTGAAGGTTGAGACGCAGTGCTGAGGTTGTACTCTAGCTCGCCCTCCTTCCAGTGCTCCAGACGTTGAAGGTTGAGACGCTGTGCTGAGGTTGTACTCTAGCTCGCCCTCCTTCCAGTGCTCCTGACGTTGAAGGTTGAGACGCTGTGCTGAGGTTGTACTCTAGCTCGCCCTACTTCCAGTGCTCCAGACGTTGAAGGTTGAGACGCTGTGCTGAGGTTGTACTCTAGCTCGCCCTCCTTCCAGTGCTCCAGACGTTGAAGGTTGAGACGCTGTGCTGAGGTTGTACTCTAGCTCGCCCTCCTTCCAGTGCTCCAGACGTTGAAGGTTGAGACGCAGTGCTGAGGTTGTACTCTAGCTCGCCCTCCTTCCAGTGCTCCAGACGTTGAAGGTTGAGACGCTGTGCTGAGGTTGTGCTCTAGCTCGCCCTCCTTCCAGTGCTCCAGACGTTGAAGGTTGAGACGCAGTGCTGAGGTTGTACTCTAGCTCGCCCTCCTTCCAGTGC
>NC_091305.1:5360000-5487500 GCF_038502225.1 Cherax quadricarinatus
ATTATGTAATAAAATATTCCTATTAGTAAAAAAAAATATAAACACGCTAGATAACAGGGATATCTTGCTACTCCTACTTACACTTTGGTCACACTTCACAGACACGCACATGCATATATATATACATACATCTAGGTTTTTCTCCTTTTTCTAAATAGTTCTTGTTCCTCTTTATTTCTTCTATTGTCCATTGAGAAGTGGAAAAGAATCTTTCCTCCGTAAGCCATGCGTGTCGCATGAGGCGACTAAAATGCCGGAAGCAATGGGCTAGTAACCCCTTCTCCTGTAGACATTTACTAAAAAAGAGAAGAAGAAAAACTTTATAAAACTGGGATGCTTAAATGTGCGTGGATGTAGTGCAGATGACAAGAAACAGATGATTGCTGATGTTATGAATGAAAAGAAGTTGGATGTCCTGGCTCTAAGCGAAACAAAGCTGAAGGGGGTAGGGGAGTTTCGGTGGGGGGAAATAAATGGGATTAAATCTGGAGTATCTGAGAGAGTTAGAGCAAAGGAAGGGATAGCAGTAATGTTGAATGATCAGTTATGGAAGGAGGAAAGAGAATATGAATGTGTAAATTCAAAAATTATGTGGATTAAAGTAAAGGTTGGATGCGAGAAGTGGGTCATAATAAGCCTGTATGCACCTGGAGAAGAGAGGAATGCAGAGGAGAGAGAGAGATTTTGGGAGACGTTAAGTGAATGTATAGGAGCCTTTGAACCAAGTGAGAGAGTAATTGTGGTAGGGGACCTGAATGCTAAAGTAGGAGAAACTTTTAGAGAGGGTGTGGTAGGTAAGTTTGGGGTGCCAGGTGTAAATGATAATGGGAGCTCTTTGATTGAACTTTGTATAGAAAGGGGTTTAGTTATACGTAATACATATTTTAAGAAAAAGAGGATAAATAAGTATACAAGATATGATGTAGGGCGAAATGACAGTAGTTTGTTGGATTATGTATTGGTAGATAAAAGACTGTTGAGTAGACTTCAGGATGTACATGTTTATAGAGGGGCTACAGATATATCAGATCACTTTCTAGTTGTAGCTACACTGAGAGTAAAAGGTAGATGGGATACAAGGAAAATAGAAGCATCAGGGAAGAGAGAGGTGAAGGTTTATAAACTAAAAGAGGAGGCAGTTAGGGTAAGATATAAACAGCAATTGGAGGATAGATGGGCTAATGAGAGCATAGGCAATGGGATCGAAGAGGTATGGGGTAGGTTTAAAAATGTAGTGTTAGAGTGTTCAGCAGAAGTTTGTGGTTACAGGAAAGTGGGTGCGGGAGGGAAGAGGAGCGATTGGTGGAATGATGATGTGAAGAGAGTAGTAAGGGAGAAAAAGTTAGCATATGAGAAGTTTTTACAAAGTAGAAGTGATGCAAGGAGGGAAGAGTATATGGAGAAAAAGAGAGAGGTTAAGAGAGTGGTGAAGCAATGTAAAAAGAAAGCAAATGAGAGAGTGGGTGAGATGTTATCAACAAATTTTGTCGAAAATAAGAAAAAATTTTGGAGTGAGATTAACAAGATAAGAAAGCCTAGAGAACAAATGGATTTGTCAGTTAAAAATAGGAGAGGAGAGTTATTAAATGGAGAGTTAGAGGTATTGGGAAGATGGAGGGAATATTTTGAGAAATTGTTAAATGTTGATGAAGATAGAGAAGCTGTGATTTCGTGTATAGGGCAAGGAGGAACAACATCTTGTAGGAGTGAGGAAGAGCCAGTTGTGAGTGTGGGGGAAGTTCGTGAGGCAGTAGGTAAAATGAAAGGGGGTAAGGCAGCCGGGATTGATGGGATAAAGATAGAAATGTTAAAAGCAGGTGGGGATATAGTTTTGGAGTGGTTGGTGCAATTATTTAATAAATGTATGGAAGAGGGTAAGGTACCTAGAGATTGGCAGAGAGCATGCATAGTTCCTTTGTATAAAGGCAAAGGGGATAAAAGAGAGTGCAAAAATTATAGGGGGATAAGTCTGTTGAGTATACCTGGCAAAGTGTATGGTAGAGTTATTATTAAAAGAATTAAGAGTAAGACGGAGAATAGGATAGCAGATGAACAAGGAGGCTTTAGGAAAGGTAGGGGGTGTGTGGACCAGGTGTTTGCAGTGAAACATATAAGTGAACAGTATTTAGATAAGGCTAAAGAGGTCTTTGTGGCATTTATGGATTTGGAAAAGGCGTATGACAGGGTGGATAGGGGGGCAATGTGGCAGATGTTGCAGGTGTATGGTGTAGGAGGTAGGTTACTGAAAGCAGTGAAGAGTTTTTACGAGGATAGTGAGGCTCAAGTTAGAGTATGTAGGAAAGAGGGAAATTATTTCCCAGTAAAAGTAGGCCTTAGACAAGGATGTGTGATGTCACCGTGGTTGTTTAACATATTTGTAGATGGAGTTGTAAGAGAAGTAAATGCGAGGGTCTTGGCAAGAGGCGTGGAGTTAAAAGATAAAGAATCACACATAAAGTGGGAGTTGTCACAGTTGCTCTTTGCTGATGACACTGTGCTCTTGGGAGATTCTGAAGAGAAGTTGCAGAGATTGGTGGATGAATTTGGTAGGGTGTGCAAAAGAAGAAAATTGAAAGTGAATACAGGAAAGAGTAAGGTTATGAGGATAAAAAAAATATTAAGTGATGAAAGATTGGATATCAGATTGGAGGGAGAGAGTATGGAGGATGTGAATGTATTCAGATATTTGGGAGTGGACGTGTCAGCGGATGGGTCTATGAAAGATGAGGTGAATCATAGAATTGATGAGGGGAAAAGGGTGAGTGGTGCACTTAGGAGTCTGTGGAGACAAAGAACTTTGTCCTTGGAGGCAAAGAGGGGAATGTATGAGAGTATAGTTCTACCAACGCTCTTATATGGGTGTGAAGCATGGGTGATGAATGTTGCAGCGAGGAGAAGGCTGGAGGCAGTGGAGATGTCATGTCTGAGAGCAATGTGTGGTGTGAATATAATGCAGAGAATTCGTAGTTTGGAAGTTAGGAGGAGGTGCGGGATTACCAAAACTCTTGTCCAGAGGGCTGAGGAAGGGTTGTTGAGGTGGTTCGGACATGTGGAGAGAATGGAGCGAAACAGAATAACTTCAAGAGTGTATCAGTCTGTAGTGGAAGGAAGGCGGGGTAGGGGTCGGCCTAGGAAAGGTTGGAGGGAGGGGGTAAAGGAGGTTTTGTGTGCGAGGGGCTTGGACTTCCAGCAGGCATGCGTGAGCGTGTTTGATATTAGTGAATGGAGACAAATGGTTTTTAATACTTGACGTGCTGTTGGAGTGTGAGGAAAGTAACATTTATGAAGGGGTTCAGGGAAACCGGCAGGCCGAACTTGAGTCCTGGAGATGGGAAGTACAATGCCTGCACTCTGAAGGAGGGGTGTTAATGTTGCAGTTTAAAAACTGTAGTGTAAAGCACCCTTCTGGCAAGACAGTGATGGAGTGAATGATGGTGAAAGTTTTTCTTTTTCGGGCCACCCTGCCTTGGTGGGAATCTGCCAGCGTGATAATAAAAAAATAAAAAAAAATATATATATATATATATATATATATATATATATATATATATATATATATATATATATATGTTAATTCTACCATCTCTTACATAACAGCTTCATCACAACCTCTTTCGTAAAGGTGTCCACTGTAACTTGTGTCCTCGTGTAGACGGGACACAATGATACAGTGGAAACACCTTCACATACTTAAAGTTATTGGAAACTGATTTTGTCTATGGTATGACTATATTATTTTAAAGTTATTTTGTCTATAGAATCTATACATTATTTAAAATGATTTTATAGGTAATGGGAGATCATGGATTTGGAAAAATATCAATGATCTTCATTGTGGATGACATCACTGCCATGATGATTGTTGTGAGGATGACATCACTGCCATGAGGATTGTTGAGCGGATGACATCACTGCCATGATGATTGTTGTGAGGATGACATCACTGCCATGATGATTGTTGTGTGGATGACATCACTGCCATGAGGATTGTTGTGTGGATGACATCACTGCCATGATGATTGTTGTGTGGATGACATCACTGCCATGAGGATTGTTGTGTGGATGACATCACTGTCATGATGATTGTTGTGAGGATGACATCACTGCCATGATGATTGTTGTGTGGATGACATCACTGCCATGATGATTGTTGTGAGGATGACATCACTGCCATGATGATTGTTGTGTGGATGACATCACTGCCATGATGATTGTTGAGCGGATGACATCACTGCCATGAGGATTGTTGTGTGGATGACATCACTGTCATGATGATTGTTGTGTGGATGACATCACTGTCATGATGATTGTTGTGTGGATGACATCAATGACATGAGGATTGTTGTGTGGATGACATCACTGCCATGATGATTGTTGAGCGGATGACATCACTGCCATGAGGATTGTTGTGTGGATGACATCACTGCCATGAGGATTGTTGTGTGGATGACATCACTGCCATGAGGATTGTTGTGTTGATGACATCACTGCCATGAGGATTGTTGTGTGGATGACATCACTGCCATGAGGATTGTTGTGTGGATGACATCACTGCCATGATGATTGTTGTGTGGATGACATCACTGCCATGAGGATTGTTGTGTGGATGACATCACTGCCATGATGATTGTTGTGTGGATGACATCACTGCCATGAGGATTGTTGTGTGGATGACATCACTGCCATGAGGATTGTTGAGCGGATGACATCACTGCCATGAGGATTGTTGTGTGGATGACATCACTGCCATGAGGATTGTTGAGCGGATGACATCACTGCCATGAGGATTGTTGAGCGGATGACAACACTGCCATGAGGATTGTTGAGCAGATGACATCACTGCCATGAGGATTGTTGTGTGGATGACATCACTGCCATGATGATTGTTGAGCGGATGACATCACTGCCATGAGGATTGTTGTGTGGATGACATCACTGCCATGATGATTGTTGAGCGGATGACATCACTGCCATGAGGATTGTTGTGTGGATGACATCACTGCCATGATGATTGTTGAGCGGATGACATCACTGCCATGAGGATTGTTGTGTGGATGACATCACTGCCATGAGGATTGTTGTGTGGATGACATCACTGCCATGAGGATTGTTGTGTTGATGACATCACTGCCATGAGGATTGTTGTGTGGATGACATCACTGCCATGAGGATTGTTGTGTGGATGACATCACTGCCATGATGATTGTTGTGTGGATGACATCACTGCCATGAGGATTGTTGTGTGGATGACATCACTGCCATGATGTTTGTTGTGTGGATGACATCACTGCCATGAGGATTGTTGTGTGGATGACATCACTGCCATGAGGATTGTTGAGCGGATGACATCACTGCCATGAGGATTGTTGTGTGGATGACATCACTGCCATGATGACTGTTGAGCGGATGACATCACTGCCATGATGATTGTTGAGCGGATGACATCACTGTCATGATGATTGTTGAGCGGATGACATCACTGCCATGATGATTGTTGAGCGGATGACATCACTGCCATGAGGATTGTTGTGTGGATGACATCACTGTCATGATGATTGTTGAGCGGATGACATCACTGCCATGAGGATTGTTGTGTGGATGACATCACTGTCATGATGATTGTTGTGTGGATGACATCACTGTCATGATGATTGTTGTGTGGATGACATCACTGCCATGATGATTGTTGAGCGGATGACATCACTGCCATGAGGATTGTTGTGTGCATGACATCACTGTCATGATGATTGTTGTGTGAATGACATCACTGCCATGATGATTGTTGAGCAGATGACATCACTGCCATGATGATTGTTGAGCGGATGACATCACTGTCATGATGATTGTTGAGCGGATGACATCACTGCCATGATGATTGTTGAGCGGATGACATCACTGCCATGATGATTGTTGAACGGATGACATCACTGCCATGAGGATTGATGAGCGGATGACATCACTGCCATGAGGATTGTTGTGTGGATGACATCACTGCCATGAGGATTGTTGTGTGGATGACATCACTGCCATGATGATTGTTGAGCGGATGACATCACTGCCATGAGGATTGTTGTGTGGATGACATCACTGTCATGATGATTGTTGTGTGGATGACATCACTGTCATGATGATTGTTGTGTGGATGACATCAATGACATGAGGATTGTTGTGTGGATGACATCACTGCCATGATGATTGTTGAGCGGATGACATCACTGCCATGAGGATTGTTGTGTGGATGACATCACTGCCATGAGGATTGTTGTGTGGATGACATCACTGCCATGAGGATTGTTGTGTGGATGACATCACTGCCATGAGGATTGTTGTGTGGATGACATCACTGCCATGAGGATTGTTGTGTGGATGACATCACTGCCATGATGATTGTTGTGTGGATGACATCACTGCCATGAGGATTGTTGTGTGGATGACATCACTGCCATGAGGATTGTTGTGTGGATGACATCACTGCCATGATGATTGTTGTGTGGATGACATCACTGCCATGAGGATTGTTGTGTGGATGACATCACTGCCATGAGGATTGTTGAGCGGATGACATCACTGCCATGAGGATTGTTGAGCGGATGACATCACTGCCATGAGGATTGTTGTGTGGATGACATCACTGCCATGAGGATTGTTGAGCGGATGACATCACTGCCATGAGGATTGTTGAGCGGATGACAACACTGCCATGAGGATTGTTGAGCAGATGACATCACTGCCATGAGGATTGTTGTGTGGATGACATCACTGCCATGATGATTGTTGAGCGGATGACATCACTGCCATGAGGATTGTTGTGTGGATGACATCACTGCCATGATGATTGTTGAGCGGATGACATCACTTCCATGAGGATTGTTGTGTGGATGACATCACTGCCATGATGATTGTTGAGCGGATGACATCACTGCCATGAGGATTGTTGTGTGGATGACATCACTGCCATGAGGATTGTTGTGTGGATGACATCACTGCCATGAGGATTGTTGTGTTGATGACATCACTGCCATGAGGATTGTTGTGTGGATGACATCACTGCCATGAGGATTGTTGTGTGGATGACATCACTGCCATGATGATTGTTGTGTGGATGACATCACTGCCATGAGGATTGTTGTGTGGATGACATCACTGCCATGATGATTGTTGTGTGGATGACATCACTGCCATGAGGATTGTTGTGTGGATGACATCACTGCCATGAGGATTGTTGAGCGGATGACATCACTGCCATGAGGATTGTTGTGTGGATGACATCACTGCCATGATGACTGTTGAGCGGATGACATCACTGCCATGATGATTGTTGAGCGGATGACATCACTGTCATGATGATTGTTGAGCGGATGACATCACTGCCATGATGATTGTTGAGCGGATGACATCACTGCCATGAGGATTGTTGTGTGGATGACATCACTGTCATGATGATTGTTGAGCGGATGACATCACTGCCATGAGGATTGTTGTGTGGATGACATCACTGTCATGATGATTGTTGTGTGGATGACATCACTGTCATGATGATTGTTGTGTGGATGACATCACTGCCATGATGATTGTTGAGCGGATGACATCACTGCCATGAGGATTGTTGTGTGCATGACATCACTGTCATGATGATTGTTGTGTGAATGACATCACTGCCATGATGATTGTTGAGCGGATGACATCACTGCCATGATGATTGTTGAGCGGATGACATCACTGTCATGATGATTGTTGAGCGGATGACATCACTGCCATGATGATTGTTGAGCGGATGACATCACTGCCATGATGATTGTTGAACGGATGACATCACTGCCATGAGGATTGATGAGCGGATGACATCACTGCCATGAGGATTGTTGTGTGGATGACATCACTGCCATGAGGATTGTTGTGTGGATGACATCACTGCCATGATGATTGCTGAGCGGATGACATCACTACCATGAGGATTGTTGTGTGGATGACATCACTGTCATGATGATTGTTGAGCGGATGACATCACTGCCATGAGGAATGTTGTGTGGATGACATCACTGTCATGATGATTGTTGATCGGATGACATCACTGCCATGAGGATTGTTGTGTGGATGACCTCACTGTCATGATGATTGTTGAGCGGATGACATCACTGCCATGAGGATTGTTGTGTGGATGACATCACTGCCATGAGGATTGTTGTGTGGATGACATCACTGCCATGATGATTGTTGAGCGGATGACATCACTGCCATGAGGATTGTTGTGTGGATGACATCACTGCCATGATGATTGTTGAGCGGATGACATCACTGCCATGAGGATTGTTGTGTGCATGACATCACTGTCATGATGATTGTTGTGTGGATGACATCACTGCCATGATGATTGTTGAGCGGATGACATCACTGCCATGATGATTGTTGAGCGGATGACATCACTGTCATGATGATTGTTGAGCGGATGACATCACTGCCATGATGATTGTTGAGCGGATGACATCACTGCCATGATGATTGTTGAACGGATGACATCACTGCCATGAGGATTGATGAGCGGATGACATCACTGCCATGAGGACTGTTGTGTGGATGACATCACTGCCATAATGATTGTTGAGCGGATGACATCACTGCCATGAGGATTGTTGTGTGGATGACATCACTGTCATGATGATTGTTGAGCGGATGACATCACTGCCATGAGGAATGTTGTGTGGATGACATCACTGTCATGATGATTGTTGATCGGATGACATCACTGCCATGAGGATTGTTGTGTGGATGACCTCACTGTCATGATGATTGTTGAGCGGATGACATCACTGCCATGAGGATTGTTGTGTGGATGACATCACTGCCATGAGGATTGTTGTGTGGATGACATCACTGCCATGATGATTGTTGAGCGGATGACATCACTGCCATGAGGATTGTTGTGTGGATGACATCACTGCCATGAGGATTGTTGAGCGGATGACATCACTGCCATGAGGATTGTTGTGTGGATGACATCACTGCCATGAGGATTGTTGAGCGGATGACATCACTGCCATGAGGATTGTTGAGCGGATGACATCACTGCCATGAGGATTGTTGTGTGGATGACATCACTGCCATGAGGATTGTTGAGCGGATGACATCACTGCCATGAGGATTGTTGAGCGGATGACATCACTGCCATGAGGATTGTTGTGTGGATGATATCGCTGTCATGATGATTGTTGAGCGGATGACATCACTGCCATGAGGATTGTTGTGTGGATGACATCACTGCCATGAGGATTGTTGTGTGGATGACATCACTGCCATGAGGATTGTTGAGCGGATGACATCACTGCCATGAGGAATGTTGTGTGGATGACATCGCTGTCATGATGATTGTTGAGCGGATGACATCACTGCCATGATGATTGTTGTGTGGATGACATCACTGCCATGAGGATTGTTGTGTGGATGACATCACTGCCATGATGATTGTTAGGCGGATGACATCACTGCCATGAGGATTGTTGTGTGGATGACATCACTGTCATGATGATTGTTGAGCGGATGACATCACTGCCATGAGGATTGTTGTGTGGATGACATCACTGTCATGATGATTGTTGAGCGGATGACATCACTGCCATGAGGATTGTTGTGTGGATGACCTCACTGTCATGATGATTGTTGAGCGGATGACATCACTGCCAAGAGGATTGTTGTGTGGATGACATCACTGCCATGAGGATTGTTGTGTGGATGACATCACTGCCATGATGATTGTTGAGCGGATGACATCACTGCCATGAGGATTGTTGTGTGGATGACATCGCTGACATGATGATTGTTGAGCGGATGACATCACTGCCATGAGGATTGTTGTGTGGATGACATCACTGCCATGAGGATTGTTGAGCGGATGACATCACTGCCATGAGGATTGTTGTGTGGATGACATCACTGCCATGAGGATTGTTGAGCGGATGACATCACTGCCATGAGGATTGTTGAGCGGATGACATCACTGCCATGAGAATTGTTGTGTGGATGACATCACTGCCATGAGAATTGTTGAGCGGATGACATCACTGCCATGAGGATTGTTGTGTTGATGACATCACTGCCATGAGGATTGTTGTTTGGATGACATCGCTGTCATGATGATTGTTGAGCGGATGACATCACTGTCATGAGGATTGTTGTGTGGATGACATCACTGCCATGAGAATTGTTGTGTGGATGACATCACTGTCATGATGATTGTTGAGCGGATGACATCACTGCCATGAGGATTGTTTTGTGGATGACATCACTGCCATGAGGATTGTTTTGTGGATGACATCACTGCCATGAGGATTGTTGTGTGGATGACATCACTGTCATGATGATTGTTGAGCGGATGACATCACTGTCATGATGATTGTTGTGTGGATGACATCACTGGCATGATGATTGTTGTGTGGATGACATCACTGTCATTATGATTGTTGTGTGGATGACATCACTGTCATTATGATTGTTGTGTGGATGACATCACTGTCATGATGATTGTTGTGTGGATGACATCACTGTCATGATGATTGTTGTGTGGATGACATCAATGACATGAGGATTGTTGTGTGGAAGACATCACTGTCATGATGATTGTTGTGTGGATGACATCACTGTCATGATGATTGTTGTGTGGATGACATCACTGACATGATGATTGTTGTGTGGATGACATCAATGTCATGAGGATTGTTGTGTGGATGACATCACTGCCATGATGATTGTTGTGTGGATGACATCACTGCCATGATGATTGTTGTGTGGATGACATCACTGCCATGATGATTGTTGTGTGGATGACATCACTGCCATGATGATTGTTGTGTGGATGACATCACTGTCATGATGATTGTTGTGTGGATGGGTTGGTTAATTGGGTTTAAAGTCTATCTACTACAAGAGGGTCATTAAGGCTGCCTTCCTCCTGTTTATCACCAGTCTAGAATATTTTAATACCTAAAATACTGGTTAAAGTGAACTCTCAGTGTATATACACTGAGAGATATACATCTTACTTGGTATATACACTGAGAGACACAGACACTTCGCAGTATATACATCCCGTTGTGGGTGTCTCCACAGCACTTGGGACATACAGTGGATCCCCGGTTAACGATATTTTTTCACTCCAGAAGTATGTTCAGGTGCCAGTACTGACCGAATTTGTTCCCATAAGGAATATTGTGAAGTAGATTAGTCCATTTCAGACCCCCAAACATACACGTACAAACGCACTTACATAAATACACTTACATAACTGGTCGCATTCGGAGGTGATCGTTATGCGGGGGTCCACTGTATTACCAAGTGTTCAAAGTGATGTTGGTCAAGCAGTCGTCTAAAACTATGATATATAATGCTTGCAGATAGTCGAGCATGATGTAGTTAGCTGATACTGCAGACTGTCATCTTCCCCTCCTCTTCTCTTCCTAGTAAGGTTATAAATAAACGTAGATTCCTGTACTAGATATATGTGGATCACCTCATCTTCTAGTCTTTCGTACATGTTCTCACCTATTTGTTGTTGCAGGGGTCGATTCATAGCTCTTGGCCCCGCCTGTGTGTTGTAGTGATAATGACAGCCAGGTGTTGCACCTGTGTCTTCTTTACCAACTTGACGGTACCAGTGGTTTAACGTAGGTACCAAATCACTGAACCACTAAGGGTAATATTTATGTGGAAAATTACATTTATCTGAATGTATCATTATGTACATAACAGTAAATGAACAAAGATAATTATTATTTATCAGTTAGACAAGTAGGAATTTGGGACACCTAGGTCGCAAAAAATGTCCCCCTTCGATACCTACCACTGTTATATCCACAAGTTGCTCTGGACCTATTAATTACAAATAAAATATGTATCACCAGGAATGCTGGTAAATATATAAATTTGTGGACTGTATATTAAAAATAATAAATGATTACATATATACACATATACATAACAGAAGGAGAATATCTTAATATCACTCACCAATTTGACTGGAGATCAAAGTGTATCATACTCAGAAAACCTCACTAACTAAATTTATGAAAATACTGGCCAGAATTATAACACGAATCTAGATAGCTTATCTGAGGTTCCTGGAGCTGTCTTGTCCAGTCGTCTGATATCTCAATTTATGCAGGAATGCATATCCAACAATTTTGCCTCCTATTTGAGAGGTGTCAACCCAATTTTTCCTCTAGACCGCGAAAATTCTTCACATTATTAACTAACGTCTGTTACTCAATTCAAACAACAATGGCGAGTCTCCTCTGCGCAGGTTCTTCCCATTTTCATAACATAATATTATTAAATACAGTATGGCCATCTATTTACATATAACTACTGTATTTCTGGAAAATACATACAGTATTTTCCACAATTTAACTAATTACTAGAAGAAGATATGATACCAACTACCAAGAGACTAGAAACTAGCAGATATTACCGTGATGTTCAGAAAAAGGGAGATTAGGTTTCTGACCTAAGCTAGCCTGGTATCAGCCTAGAGTCGGGTTTAGCTAAACAAACGGGAACTAATTTTAAGGTCAAGATAGTTAATTCTCTGTAAGATAACATCCTGCTGGTGAGACAACAGCGTGACTAACTCAAATTTTCCAGCTATTTAACAAAACCTGGGATGAAACAGTCTCAGTAGATACTATATATATATTACGTAAGAACCTGGCTGCCTTCAAGAGAGAGCTGGACAGATACCTAAAGTCAGTGCCGGATCAGCCGGGCTGTGGCTCGTACGTTGGACTGCGTGCGGCCAGCAGTAACAGCCTAGTTGATCAGGCCCTGATCCATCGGGAGGCCTGGTCATGGACCGGGCCGCGGGGGCGTTGATCCCCGGAATAACCTCCAGGTAACCTCCAGGTAACAGTGTTCTTCTTCAGACGATACTCAGTGTTGTACGACGAGGATATTTATACCAGCGTCGAGAGGTGAGTAGTGAGGTGAGTGAGGTGAGTGAGGTGAGTGAGGTGAGTGAGGTGATGAGGTGAGTGAGGTGAGTGAGGTGAGTGAGGTGAGTGAGGTGAGTGAGGTGAGTAGTGAGGTGAGTGAGGTGAGTAGTGAGGTGAGTGAGGTGAGTAGTGAGGTGAGTGAGGTGAGTGAGGTGAGTAGTGAGGTCAGAGTGAGGTGAACTACGAGTTGAAAGTACTTCCCTTGACCTGTTATGTAAGATGAGTCGTGTTACAGGTTTGTTGTCTTACCTGTAAGCTCGTTGATTCTGGTTTAAAAACACACTTAAGCAAACACTGGTACATATTTATTGTGAAGAGTTTTGATCCTGGGAACATGATCACTTCTAAAATAACAGTGTATGTAGGCAGAAAGTGGGATGTGAGTGTCACACTGTGATGTGAGTGTCACACTGTGATGTGAGTGTCACACTGTGATGTGAGTGTCACACGGTGATGTGAGTGTCACACTGTGATGTGAGTGTCACACTGTGATGTGAGTGTCGCACTGTGATGTGAGTGTCACACTGTGATGTGTGTCACACTGTGATGTGAGTGTCACACTGTGATGTGAGTGTCACACTGTGATGTGAGTGTCACACTGTGATGTGAGTGCCACACTGTGATGTGAGTGTCACACTGTGATGTGTGTCACACTGTGATGTGAGTGTCACACTGTGATGTGAGTGTCACACTGTGATGTGAGTGTCACACTGTGATGTGTGTCACACTGTGATGTGAGTGTCACACTGTGATGTGAGTGTCACACTGTGATGTGAGTGTCACACTGTGATGTGAGTGTCACACTGTGATGTGAATGTCACACTGTGATGTGAGTGTCACACTGTGATGTGAGTGTCACACTGTGATGTGAATGTCACACTGTGATGTGAGTGTCACACTGTGATGTGAGTGTCACACTGTGATGTGAATGTCACACTGTGATGTGAGTGTCACACTGTGATGTGAGTGTCACACTGTGATGTGAGTGTCGCACTGTGATGTGAGTGTCACACTGTGATGTGTGTCACACTGTGATGTGAATGTCACACTGTGATGTGAGTGTCACACTGTGATGTGTGTCACACTGTGATGTGAGTGTCACACTGTGATGTGAGTGTCACACTGTGATGTGAGTGTCACACTGTGATGTGAGTGTCACACTGTGATGTGAGTGTCACACTGTGATGTGAGTGTCGCACTGTGATGTGAGTGTCACACTGTGATGTGAGTGTCACACTGTGATGTGAGTGTCACACTGTGATGTGAGTGTCGCACTGTGATGTGAGTGTCACACTGTGATGTGAGTGTCGCACTGTGATGTGAGTGTCACACTGTGATGTGAGTGTCACACTGTGATGTGAGTGTCACACTGTGATGTGAGTGTCGCACTGTGATGTGAGTGTCACACTGTGATGTGAGTGTCGCACTGTGATGTGAGTGTCACACTGTGATGTGAGTGTCACACTGTGATGTGAGTGTCGCACTGTGATGTGAGTGTCACACTGTGATGTGAATGTCACACTGTGATGTGAATGTCACACTGTGATGTGAATGTCACACTGTGATGTGAGTGTCACACTGTGATGTGAGTGTCACACTGTGATGTGAATGTCACACTGTGATGTGAATGTCACGCTGTGATGTGAGTGTCACACTGTGATGTGAGTGTCACACTGTGATGTGAGTGTCACACTGTGATGTGAGTGTCACACTGTGATGTGAGTGTCACACTGTGATGTGAGTGTCACACTGTGATGTGAGTGTCACACTGTGATGTGAGTGTCACACTGTGATGTGAGTGTCACACTGTGATGTGAGTGTCACACTGTGATGTGAGTGTCGCACTGTGATGTGAGTGTCACACTGTGATGTGAGTGTCACACTGTGATGTGAGTGTCACACTGTGATGTGAGTGTCACACTGTGATGTGAGTGTCACACTGTGATGTGAGTGTCACACTGTGATGTGAATGTCACACTGTGATGTGAGTGTCACACTGTGATGTGAGTGTCACACTGTGATGTGAGTGTCACACTGTGATGTGAGTGTCACACTGTGATGTGAGTGTCACACTGTGATGTGGAGAAAATGTGACCTTGTCTACCTGACCTTATCTCAAAAAAGTCTTAATTGCATTATTCAGGTCACCATGTGACACACACTCCAGTAATCAAAGTCCCGACACAAACATTACTAATTTTTATATATATATATATATATATATATATATATATATATATATATATATATATATATATATATATATATATATATATATATATATATATATATATATATATATATAAGTTTATCAGTATCAGTTACCACAGTTTATATATTCTTGATTTTGATGAATTGTATTTAGTGTGGAGATTAAGATGGCTTCCAAGCATGTTCTGTGTTTTATCCATTTCATTTATGAGCAGCTGGGTGCTCTTCCATGAGGACAGTCTGGCTCTTGTGAGTCTGGCAGGCGTTGTTCATGTTGCGAATCAGGCAGATGTTGTTCATGTGAGTCCTGCAGGCACGCTGGTGTTCTTCCAACCTGACCTTCAGGCTTCCAGAGGTCTCTCCCAGGTATGTCTGGTCACACCTGCGTTGTTGTGGTATTATCGGTGGTCTTTCTTAGTGATCAAGTCTTTGATGGTGAAGGACGTGATAGTGGCAACACCAGTGTTGCTCCTGGCGAGGCTGGGTGCAATGTATCCTGAAGTGTGGCCTGTAGCAAGGCTGAGACTTCTGTCCGTGTTGTTCTCTGGCTTTGCTGACATCAACATTTAGTATGGAAGACCCTGGCAGTGCAGGATGATGTGTAGATGAAATTTCAATGCCCGGAGGATGTCCTTAAGAATATGACACTCTTCCTGCACATACTCTGGGCTACAGACAGATCTCGTTGGAAGGTAAACAAGAGACCAGCGAGAGGACCTGGTATGTTCGTGATGTGAGTACTTGAAGCAGACGAGGTGCATTAATTTGCCTGTAACTGCAAGATCTGCTGCTATCAATGTCTACACGACCGCTTCACCTTCCTTCAAGACGTCTGTATGATGTATGTGTATTGCAAGATGTATGGGAATTACTGAATGATATATGTGTATTTTTATATGATGTATCTGTATTGTTGTATTATTTATCTATATCATACCTGTCATACAGGTACCTCTTTCAATCAGGTATCTATTTAATACAAGTATCTATTAAAGGTTTGGGTGACATGACACTACAGGTGGCACCCCAATATAGCAATTAGAGGGGATAATTAGCTTGTTAATTAGCGTGTTTAGCAGTGGTGCCGTCAGGATGTTGTCGGTGGAGCGCTCAGGGGAGAGAGTGTCGCTTAGAGTTCCTTGCTGTGTTGACGAGCTAAGAGCTGTTACCTCCCTCAGCTAAGAGCTGTTACCTCCCTCAGCTAAGAGCTGTTACCTCCTTCAGGTAAGAGAGCTGTTACCTCCATCAGCTAAAGGCTGTTATCTCTTTCAGTTAAGAGAGCTGTTATGTGACTCAGCTGAGAGCTATCTTGCCACTGCTAATTTTTTGGTACAGAAGCTGTCTTTCTACTGTCAGTCTATCTGGAGTGTGTCGCGGGGGTCAACGCCCCCGCGACACGGTCCATGAACAGGCCTCGCTGTCTTTTTGCTGTTAATGATCACAGGCGCACACACACACACACACACACACACACACACACACACACACACACACACACACACACACACACACACACACACACACATACACACAAAAGCCTTTGACAAGGTTCACCATGGTGTAATAGCACACAAAATGCGTGCTAAAGGGATAACCGGCAAAATAGGCAGATGGATCTTCAACTTTCTAACCAATCGCACACAAAGAGTAGTGGTAAACAGAGTTAAATCAGATGCTGCCATAGTGAAGAGCTGTGTCCCACAAGGCACAGTACTCGCAGCTATCCTGTTCCTTATTCTCATATCAGACATAGACAGAGATGTAAACCACAGCGCTGTATCATCTTTTGCAGACGATACTAGGATCTGCATGAGAGTCATCCATTGAGGACACTGTTAACCTCCAAGAAGATATAAACCAAGTTTTCCAATGTGCAACAGAGAACAATATGATGTTCAATGAAGTGAACATCAAAATGGTATAAAATACCGACAGGTTGGTAGGTAAGACACAAAGGCAACAGTTAGGCAACTTTATTCCGAAACGTTTCGCCTACACAGTAGGCTTCTTCAGTCGAATACAGAAAGTAGGCAGGAACAGTAGAGATGTGAAGACGATGTAATCAGTCCATCACCCTTGAAGTCGTAGAATTTGAGGTTGTCAGTCCCTCGGCCTGGAGAGTTCAGTTCCATAGTCATAGTTCCTGACTATGGAACTGAACTTCTCCAGGCCGAGGGACTGACAACCTCAAATTCTACGACTTCAAGGGTGATGGACTGATTACATCGTCTTCACATCTCTACTGTTCCTGCCTACTTTCTGTATTCGACTGAAGAAGCCTACTGTGTAGGCGAAACGTTTCGGAATAAAGTTGCCTAACTGTTGCCTTTGTGTCTTACCTACCATGTTCAATGAAGACAAATTCCAACTACTCCGTTATGGAAAACTGGAGGAAATAATAAATAGAACTGAGTATACCACAAACTCCAATCACACAATAGAGCGGAAAAGTAATGTGAAGGACCTGGGAGTGGTAATGTCCGAAGTCCTCACTTTCAAGGACCATAACAATGCCACTATCACATCTGCTAAGAAACTGATAGGATGGATAATGAGAACATTCAAGACAAGAGATGCTAAGCCAATGATGATCCTTTTTAAATCACTTATTCTTTTTAGGCTGGAATACTGCTGTACATTAACATCACCATTCAAGGCAGGTGAAATTGCAGAACTAGAGAATGTACAGAGAACCTTTACTGCACGTATAAGTTCCATCAAACACCTTAACTACTGGGAGCGCCTGGAAGCACTTGACTTGTACTCACTGGAGCGCAGGCGAGAGAGATATATCATAATCTACACCTGGAAGATTCTGGAGGGACTGGTCCCTAATATGCACACAGCAATCACTCCATACGAAAGCAAAAGACTTGGCAGGCGATGCAACATACCCCCAGTGAAAAGTAGGGGCGTCACTGGTACACTAAGAGAAAACGCAATAAGTGTCCGGGGCCCAAGACTGCTCAACAGCCTCCCACCAGCAATAAGGGGCATTACGGGAAGACCCCTGGTTGTCTTCAAGAGGGAGCTGGACAGATATCTAAAGACGGTGCCGGATCAGCCGGGCTGTGGTTCGTACGTTGGATTACGTGCGGCCAGCAGTAACAGCCTCGTTGATCAGGCCCTGATCCACCGGGAGGCCTGGTCGTGGACCGGGCCGCGGGGACGTTGATCCCCGGAATGCCCTCCAGGTAGACTCCAGGTAGGTAGACACACACACACACACACACACACACACACACACACACACACACACACACACACACACACACACACACACACACACACACACACACACACAGGGTCCTAGAAGATGAGATAAATAGGCTGATGCGAGTTACAGGGGCAGTGACCAGAGAAGACACAGCATATGAAGCTGCGAGGCCGAACAGGAAGGAAGGAATTATGAATTATGCTAAGGTCATATCAGCCTGCCAAGGAGGACCAAGGAGTGAAAGGGAAGAACAGCTGGTTGCAGATGGAGAGGGCGATAGGTCGAATGCTGAGGCACAACCATGCTATCAAGAGCCACTGGAAAAAACAAGGGAGAAACTGACCACATACAGGCAGGATCCAGAGTCACAGAGGGTGAGGCAATGGGAGGAGGAAAGGGCAAAATCAGTGTTTATCCATGGGCTTCAGGAGAGAGAGGAAAGGACACACACTGAAAGGCAGCAGGAAGAAAGAAAGGAGATTGAGAAAATCATCACGGAAATAGGTGACGAGATGGACGAGATTGTAAATTTTCAGAGAATAGGGGGGTACTAGAAGGGGAGAAACCGACCAATCAAGCTGATTCTCAGGACGGAAACAGTGTGGAACAGGATCCTCCAAGAGAAACCACGATTGAAATACTCGGAAGAGTACAAGAGGGTGTTCCTAGACAGAGACAGAACAAAATCAGAACGACAGCAGCTGAGGGAGAGGACAAAAAAGCAAAAGGAGCTAGGAAAAGAGACAAGGATGGAACCAGCAGAGGTCAGTCAGAGCAGAACAGAACAGCAAGGGCAAGCACACACACAACTATTCTCAGAACCATACAACCTATCACACCATCCCAACACACACTACAATCCATACCCACAGCCTCCACCCAACACCGAGCTATAGAATCCCACAGTATGCCACCAGGTCTCCCACCCTCACAGGCCCCCCAAACCACAGTGTTGGAAAGGAAACTGAAGGTATGGTACACAAACGCTAATGGAATAACAAATAAGTGGGAGGAGTGGCATGAAAGAGTCAAAGAAGCATCACCGGACATCATAGCTCTCACAGAAACCAAGCTTACAGGTATGATAACAGATGCCATCTTTCCAACGGGATACCAAATCCTGAGGAAAGACAGAGGGAACAGGGGGGGGGTGGAGGAGTGGCATTGCTGATCAAAAATCGCTGGAATTTTGATGAGCTGGAGAGAGGAGACAGCGGAGAAGAAAGTGATTACATAGCGGGAACGCTTCACTCTGGAGGTCCCAAGGTGGTAATAGCAGTGATGTATAACCCACCACAGAACAGCAGGAGGCCAAGGCAAGAGTATGACGAGAGCAATAGAGCGATGGTTGACACACTGGCTAGAGTGGCCAGAAGAGCTCATGCATGCAGGGCAAAGTTCCTGATCATGGGTGACTTTAACCACAAGGAGATCGATTGGGAGAACTTGGACCCACATGGGGGCCAAGATACATGGAGGGCTAAGATGATGGAGGTGGTACTGGAAAACTTCATGTGCCAACACGTAAGGGACACTACAAGAGAGAGAGGAGAGGATGAACCAGCAAGGCTGGACTTAGTATTCACCTTGAGTAGTGCAGATATTGAGGACATCACATATGAAAGACCCCTTGGGGCCAGTGACCATGTGGTTTTAAGCTTCGAATACACAGTAGAGCTACAAGTGGAGGGAGAAGCAGGAAGGCCAGGACGAATGAAGCCAAACTACAAGAAAGGGGACTACACAGGAATGAGGAACTTCCTGAACGGGGTTCAGTGGGACAGAGAACTGGCAGGGAAGCCAGTTAATGAGATGATGGAATATGTAGCAACAAAATGCAAGGAGGCTGAGGAGAGGTTTGTACCCAAGGGTAACAGGATTAATGAAAAAGACAGGATGAGCCCATGGTTTACCCAAAGGTGCAGGGAGGCAAAAACCAAGTGTGCTAGGGAATGGAAGAAATATAGAAGGCAAAGGACCCAGGAGAATAAGGAGAGCAGTCGTAGAGCCAGAAACGAATATGCACAGATAAGAAGGGAGGCCCAAAGACAATATGAAAACGACATAGCAGCGAAGGCCAAATCTGACCCGAAACTGTTGTACAGCCACATCAGGAGGAAAACAACAGTCAAGGACCAGGTAATCAGGCTAAGGAAGGAAGGAGGAGAGACAACAAGAAATGACCGTGAAGTATGTGAGGAACTCAACAAGAGATTCAAAGAAGTGTTCACAGAGGAGACAGAAGGGACTCCAGAAAGACGGAGAGGTGGGGCACACCACCATGTTTATCATTTTTATCATTTTTTTTTTATTATTATTTTGCTACCTTAATTTGTGTATTTTTTCCTGTCAATTTAAATCTAATTATACTCTAATTCTTGTAAACAACTTATATAAGACCTTAGTGCAATTACAATTGAGAGTCTTGTTCCTTTATTATATTATTAGATTAATCACAGTTTTACTCTAGCTCATTCTAGCTCAATACATAGTCAATACCAAATTCACTATACTAGACCATAGTGCAATTACTAGTGAGAGACTGGTGCTATTTGTAATTTGTATTTTTATATTATTAGACTAAACCTAGTTGTACTATAGCTCTTTCTAGCTCAATACATAGTCAATACCAAATTCACTATATTAGACCATAGTGCAATTACTAGTGAGAGACTGGTGCTATTTGTAATTTGTATTTTTATATTATTAGACTAAAGTTGTTGTACTATAGCTCTTTCTAGCTCAATACATAGTCAATACCAAATTCACTATATTAGACCATAGTGCAATTACTAGTGAGAGACTGGTGCTATTTTTAATTTGTATTTTTATATTATTAAATTAAATTCAGTTGTACCATAGCTCATTCTACCTCAAGACATAGTCAATACCAAATTCACTATATTAGACCATAGTGCAATTACTAGTGAGAGACTAGTGCTATTTTTAATTTGTACTTTTATATTATTAGATTAAACCTATTGTACTTTAGCTCACTCTAGCTCAAAACATAGACTCCACAAAAGTCATTATTAGACCTTAGTGCAATTACAAGTGAGAGTCTTGTTCTATTTTTAATTTGTATTTTTATATTACTAGTTTATACCTAGTTATTCTTTAGTTCATTCAAACACAACACATAGACAACATCAACTTCATTATGTGTAGTAGTGACTATACCCAACATGACCAAAATACTCTAGCTATATACTTGTCCAAACTTCCTACCACTACAGATATCAGTACTAGAACTCAACACACAACTCAGGATATAAATAACCATAATTTAAACCTAGAAGATGATTGATCACGTTGATCCTGATCTAAACCTCCATAATCTGACACCCAATCAAAACCTATTGGAAAGTAACTGCCTTTATTACACGGCATCACAAGCCACCACTATCCTAAACAATGCTAAAAGTCTATCAGTACTTAACTACAACATCAGGTCCTTAAGCAAACACTATGATGACCTCCTAGCACTCCTTGAATCACTAAAGACACCCTTCTCCTGCATTATTCTTACTGAGACCTGGCTTAAGCAGGACACAATAGATATCTACCCTCTACCAGGATACACAGCAATTCACAACTGCAGACCAAACCAAGTTGGGGGTGGTATTGCAATCTATTACTCTAACCAATTATCTTGTCTTAGCACCACTTGCTTTAGTGATGAATATGGGGAATACATTTTTGCTAATTTTACTGTTAAAAACCTTAAGACGCCTATAACAATCGGTGCCATTTACCGGATACCTCACACAAACATCCCAAATTTCAGTGAGAAATTAAAGTCACTAATAACAAACAGACAAATGAATAAGCACCACCTTCTCTTAGCTGGAGACTTTAACATCAACCTTGGCTTACTAGATGATCAGCCTGTAACTGATTTCATCAACAATATGAACAACACACTTCTCATACCAACAATAACTAAACCAACCAGGCTCACTGAGACAAGTGCAACCATAATAGACCACATATGGACCAATATACTAGCCCCCCTTAAATCAGGGATAATCACAGATAGCACTACAGACCACTACCCTACCTTCCTCCTGACAAACATTAGTAAACCACCACTTGAATACAACAAAGTCTCATTTAGACTCCATGACGAGGCCTCAGTAAGGAAGTTCACAGCTGACCTAGAGACTGTTGATTGGCCTACAGAATTCTCCAAGGCCAATGGTATTGATGACTGGACAGACATTTTTCTTAACAAATTACTTAGACTATACAACAAACATTGTCCTATAAAAACAAAACAGATCACAAACAAACGGCTTGGTTGCCCATGGCTAACCAGCACCATTCTGAAATCCATTGACAAGAAACACCAATATGAAAAGCAATATAGACAGGGCTTAATACACAAAGATACTCTTAAACACTATTCATCAGCTCTCACCAAAGTGATAAAAAAAGCCAAACAACTATACTACTCCAGTAGATTCACAGACACTAGAGGAGATATAAAAAAGACCTGGAAAACACTCTCTCAGATTCTAGGGACCCACAAACTGAGAAAAACCAAGAATATTGTCCTAACTAAACCTAATGAAACACCACTACATCCCACTGACACAGCTAACAAGATAAACGACTTCTTCTCAAACATAGGATCTAATCTCGCCAGTAAAATCCCACATACCAATGCCCATGCCGGGGACTACCTAGATGGAAATTTCCCTAATTCCTTCTATCTTGCACCAACTGAGCCCACAGAAGTCATTGGATCATAAAGTCACTTAAAAATAACTCGGGGAATCTGTCTCATGTCCCACCATTACTGTACAAGCGAGCGGCCCATGTCCTTTCGCATGCTATTTCATTACTTTTTAACAAGTCAATAGAGACTAGCACCTTCCCGAAACTACTCAAGATGGCAAGGGTTACACCAATACATAAAGGTGGTGACCCTACAGACTTAAACAACTATAGGCCAATATCTAACTTACCATTGCTATCCAAAATCTTTGAGAAACTCGTGCACAGGAGACTGTATTCATTCATAACGGCTCAAAACATACTCAACCCCTGCCAGTTTGATTCAGGAAAAATAAAAGCACTAATGATGCAATCATAAAAATGCTAGATCTGCTTTACACAGAATTGGAAAATAAGGAATATCCACTAGGAATTTTTATTGACTTAAGAAAAGCTTTTGACACAGTAGACCACGACATCCTACTCCACAAACTTGATCACTACGGTATAAGAGGCCATGCGCTTGCTTATTTCAAATCTTACATTACTAATAGGTATCAGTACGTCACCATTAAAGACACAGCATCAGCAACACGGCCACTTGATACTGGAGTTCCGCAGGGAAGTGTCCTTGGTCCCCTGCTCTTCCTCATATACATCAATGACCTTCCAAACGTATCCCAACACCTGAAACCCATTCTCTTTGCTGATGACACGACTTACGTCATCTCTCACCCTAATCTTGCCACCCTCAACACCATTGTGAATGAGGAGCTGATTAAAATATCGACTTGGATGACAGCCAATAAACTTACGCTTAACACTGACAAAACCTACTATATTATGTTTGGTAGCAGAGCAGGAGATGCACAAATTAACATTAAGAGTGACAACACTCTAATTACCAGAAATAATGGGGGAAAATTCCTAGGCTTATACCTTGACAACAACCTGAATTTCAGCACCCATATCCAGCATATAGCCAAAAAAGTATCCAAAACGGTTGGGATCCTCTCCAAGATACGATACTACGTGCCGCAAAATGCCCTTCTCACACTATACCACTCACTTATTTATCCATACCTCACCTATGCTATTTGTGCTTGGGGATCAACTGCAGCAACACACCTAAAGCCAATAATAACCCAACAAAAAGCTGCAGTAAGAATAATCACTAAATCCCATCCCTGGCAACACCCTCACCCACTCTTCATAGATCTAAACTTACTCCCTGTTCAGTACATCCACACTTACTCCCTGTTCAGTACATCCACACTTACTACTGTGCAATCTACATCTACAGGACCTTAAACTCCAATATCAACCTTGACCTAAAACGCTTTCTTGATAGTTGTGACAGAACCCACAGGCATAACACCAGACACAAACATCTCTACGACATTCCCCGTGTCCGACTAAACCTTTACAAAAATTCAATGTGTGTCAAAGGCCCTAAAATCTGGAACACAAGTGAAGAGGCTTCTGAGTGAGCTAGATACCTCAAAGGCAATGGGGCCAGATAACATCTCCCCATGGGTATTGAGAGAGGGAGCAGAGGCACTATGTGTACCCCTAACAACAATATTCAATACATCTATCGAAACAGGGAGATTGCCTGAGGCATGGAAGACAGCAAATGTAGTCCCAATCTTTAAAAAAGGAGACAGACATGAAGCATTAAACTACAGACCAGTGTCACTGACATGTATAGTATGCAAAATCATGGAGAAGATTATCAGGAGAAGAGTGGTGGAACACCTAGAAAGGAACGATCTCATCAACAGCAGCCAACATGGTTTCAGGGACGGGAAATCCTGTGTCACAAACCTACTGGAGTTCTATGACATGGTGACAGCAGTAAGACAAGAGAGAGAGGGGTGGGTGGATTGCATTTTCTTGGACTGCAAGAAGGCGTTTGACACAGTTCCACACAAGAGATTGGTGCAAAAACTGGAGGACCAAGCAGGGATAACAGGGAAGGCACTACAATGGATCAGGGAATACTTGTCAGGAAGACAGCAGCGAGTCATGGTACGTGGCGAGGTGTCAGAGTGGGCACCTGTGACCAGCGGGGTCCCACAGGGGTCAGTCCTAGGACCAGTGCTGTTTCTGGTATTTGTGAACGACATGACGGAAGGAATAGACTCTGAGGTGTCCCTGTTTGCAGATGACGTGAAGTTGATGAGAATTCACTCGATCAAAGACCAGGCAGAACTACAAAGGGATCTGGACAGGCTGCAGACCTGGTCCAGCAATTGGCTCCTGGAGTTCAATCCCACCAAGTGCAAAGTCATGAAGATTGGGGAAGGGCAAAGAAGACTGCAGACGGAGTACAGTCTAGGGGGCCAGAGACTACAAACCTCACTCAAGGAAAAAGATCTTGGGGTGAGTATAACACCAGGCACATCTCCTGAAGCGCACACCAACCAAATAACTGCTGCAGCATATGGGCGCCTAGCAAACCTCAGAACAGCATTCCGACATCTTAATAAGGAATCATTCAGGACCCTGTACACCGTGTACGTTAGGCCCATATTGGAGTATGCGGCACCAGTTTGGAACCCACACCTAGCCAAGCACGTAAAGAAACTAGAGAAAGTGCAAAGGTTTGCAACAAGACTAGTCCCAGAGCTAAGAGGTATGTCCTACGAGGAGAGGTTAAGGGAAATCAACCTGACGACACTGGAGGACAGGAGAGATAGGGGGGACATGATAACGACATGCAAAATACTGAGAGGAATTGACAAGGTGGACAAAGACAGGATGTTCCAGAGATTGGACACAGTAACAAGGGGACACAGTTGGAAGTTGAAGACACAGATGAATCACAGGGATGTTAGGAAGTATTTCTTCAGCCACAGAGTAGTCAGTAAGTGGAACAGTTTGGGAAGCGATGTAGTGGAGGCAGGATCCATACATAGCTTTAAGCAGAGGTATGATAAAGCTCACGGCTCAGGGAGAGTGACCTAGTAGCAATCAGTGAAGAGGCGGGGGCAGGAGCTCGGACTCGACCCCCGCAACCTCAACTAGGTGAGTACACACTCACACGCATACACACACAAACACACACACACACTCACTCACTCACACACACACACACACACACACACACACACACACACACACACACGCACACACCCACACTCACACACACACACACACACACACACACACACACACACACACACACACACACACACACACACACAGAAGCTAAGACTAGACCCTTGCAACCACAAATAGGTGAGTACAAATAGGTGAGTACACACACACTCACACAGAAAAGAGGCACTAAACTATAGACCTGTGTCATTGACGTGTATAGTATGCAAAATTATGGAGAAGATTATCAGGAGGAGAGTGGTGGAGCACCTGGAACGGAACAGGAGTATAAATGCCAACCAGCACGGATTCACGGAAGGCAAATCCTGTGTCACAAACCTTCTGGAGTTTTATGATAAAATAACAGAGGTAAGACAAGAGAGAGAGGGGTGGGTTGATTGCATCTTCTTGGACTGCAAGAAGGCCTTTGACACAGTTCCTAACAAGAGATTAGTGCAGAAGCTAGAGCATCAGGCGCATATAACAGGAAGGGCACTGCAATGGATCAGAGAATACCTGACAGGGAGGAAACAACGAGTCATGGTACGTAATGATGTATCACAGTGGGCACCTGTGAAGAGCGGGGTCCCACAGGGGTCGGTCCTAGGACCAGTGCTATTTTTGGTATATGTGAACGACATGACGGAAGTGTTAGACTCAGAAGTGTCCCTGTTTGCAGATGATGTGAAGTTAATGAGGAGAATTAAATCTGATGAGGACCAGGCAGTTACTTCAAAGAGACCTGGACAGACTGGACACCTGGTCCAGCAAATGGCTTCTCGAATTTAATCCTGCCAAATGCAAAGTCATGAAGATTGGGGAGGGGCACAGAAGACCACAGACAGAGTATAGGCTAGGTGGCCAAAGACTGCAAACCTCACTCAGGGAAAAAGATCTTGGGGTGAGTATAACACCGAGCACATCACCGGAGGCACACATCAACCAAATAACCGCTGCAGCATACGGGCGCCTGGCAAACCTGAGAACAGCATTCCGATACCTTAGTAAGGAATCATTCAAGACACTGTACACCGTGTATGTCAGGCCCATACTGGAGTATGCAGCACCTGTTTGGAACCCGCACTTGATAAAGCACGTCAAGAAACTAGAGAAAGTACAAAGGTTTGCGACAAGGTTAGTTCCAGAGCTAAGGGGAATGTCCTATGAAGAAAGATTAAGGGAAATCGGCCTGACGACACTGGAGGACAGGAGGGTCAGGGGAGACATGATAACGACATACAAGATACTGCGGGGAATAGACAAGGTGGACAAAGACAGGATGTTCCAGGGAGGGGACACAGAAACAAGAGGTCACAATTGGAAGTTGAAGACACAGATGAGTCAGAGAGATATTAGGAAATATTTCTTCAGTCATAAAGTTGTAAGGCAGTGGAATAGCCTAGCAAGTGAAGTAGTGGAGGCAGGAACCATACATAGTTTTAAGAAGAGGTATGACAAAGCTCAGGAAGCAGAGAGAGAGAGGGCCTAGTAGCAACCGGTGAAGAGGCGGGGCCAGGAGCTAGGACTCGACCCCTGCAACCACAAATAGGTGAGACCACACACACACAAACACACACACACAAACCCACACACACACACACACACACACACACACACACACACACACACACACACACACACACACACACACACACACACACACACACACACACACACACACATCTTGGGGTAGTGCCAGGAATGTCCACGCCAGATTGTGTTACCAATAACTCTATTAGTCACTACCCCGTCTGTCAGGTCTGTCAGGTCTGTCAGGTCTGTCAGGTCTGTCAGGTCTGTCAGGTCTGTCAAATCTGTCAGTCGCAGACAGGCGATTCTAACAATGCAAGATAAGCCAGGAGGGGGTGGGAAGGGGGGAAAATCTTTAGCTCGAGAACTTTCACACTTGCCAGTGTGTCATCAGTAGCTGTGCAATGTTGCAAAGGCAACAGCAGGAGAGATCAGGCAAAGTTTTCTAAGAGGATGACAGCGTGAGTGGCACCCGTCAGCACCTGTCTCAGAGTGTGACACCCGTCAGCACCTGTCTCAGAGTGTGACACCCGTCAGCACCTGTCTCAGAGTGTGACACCCGTCAGCACCTGTCTCAGAGTGTGACACCCGTCAGCACCTGTCTCAGAGTGTGACACCCGTCAGCACCTGTCTCAGAGTGTGACACCCGTCAGCACCTGTCTCAGAGTGTGACACCCGTCAGCACCTGTCTCAGAGTGTGACACCCGTCAGCACCTGTCTCAGAGTGTGACACCCGTCAGCACCTGTCTCAGAGTGTGACACCCGTCAGCACCTGTCTCAGAGTGTGACACCCGTCAGCACCTGTCTCAGAGTGTGACACCCGTCAGCACCTGTCTCAGAGTGTGACACCCGTCAGCACCTGTCTCAGAGTGTGACACCCGTCAGCACCTGTCTCAGAGTGTGACACCCGTCAGCACCTGTCTCAGAGTGTGACACCCGTCAGCACCTGTCTCAGAGTGTGACACCCGTCAGCACCTGTCTCAGAGTGTGACACCCGTCAGCACCTGTCTCAGAGTGTGACACCCGTCAGCACCTGTCTCAGAGTGTGACACCCGTCAGCACCTGTCTCAGAGTGTGACACCCGTCAGCACCTGTCTCAGAGTGTGACACCCGTCAGCACCTGTCTCAGAGTGTGACACCCGTCAGCACCTGTCTCAGAGTGTGACACCCGTCAGCACCTGTCTCAGAGTGTGACACCCGTCAGCACCTGTCTCAGAGTGTGACACCCGTCAGCACCTGTCTCAGAGTGTGACACCCGTCAGCACCTGTCTCAGAGTGTGACACCCGTCAGCACCTGTCTCAGAGTGTGACACCCGTCAGCACCTGTCTCAGAGTGTGACACCCGTCAGCACCTGTCTCAGAGTGTGACACCCGTCAGCACCTGTCTCAGAGTGTGACACCCGTCAGCACCTGTCTCAGAGTGTGACACCCGTCAGCACCTGTCTCAGAGTGTGACACCCGTCAGCACCTGTCTCAGAGTGTGACACCCGTCAGCACCTGTCTCAGAGTGTGACACACGTCAGCACCTGTCTCAGAGTGTGACACCCGTCAGCACCTGTCTCAGAGTGTGACACCCGTCAGCACCTGTCTCAGAGTGTGACACCCGTCAGCACCTGTCTCAGAGTGTGACACCCGTCAGCACCTGTCTCAGAGTGGGAGTGACACCCACCAGCACCTGTCTCAGAGTGTGACACCCACCAGCACCTGTCTCAGAGTGTGAGTGACACCCACCAGCACCTGTCTCAGAGTGTGAGTGACACCCACCAGCACCTGTCTCAGAGTGTGAGTGAAACCCGTCAGCACCTGTCTCAGAGTGTGAGTGACACCCACCAGCACCTGTCTCAGAGTGTGAGTGACACCCGTCAGCACCTGTCTCAGAGTGTGAGTGACACCCGTCAGCACCTGTCTCAGAGTGTGAGTGACACCCGTCAGCACCTGTCTCAGAGTGTGAGTGACACCCGTCAGCACCTGTCTCAGAGTGTGAGTGACACCCGTCAGCACCTGTCTCAGAGTGTGAGTGACACCCACCAGCACCTGTCTCAGAGTGTGAGTGACACCCGTCAGCACCTGTCTCAGAGTGTGAGTGACACCCGTCAGCACCTGTCTCAGAGTGTGAGTGACACCCGTCAGCACCTGTCTCAGAGTGTGAGTGACACCCATCAGCACCTGTCTCAGAGTGGGAGTGACACCCACCAGCACCTGTCTCAGAGTGTGAGTGACACCCGTCAGCACCTGTCTCAGAGTGTGAGTGACACCTGTCTCCACCCGTCAGCACCTGTCTCAGAGTGTGAGTGACACAGAGTGTGAGTGAAACCCGTCAGCACCTGTCTCAGAGTGTGAGTGACACCCGTCAGCACCTGTCTCAGAGTGTGAGTGACACCCGTCAGCACCTGTCTCAGAGTGTGAGTGACACCCACCAGCACCTGTCTCAGAGTGTGAGTGACACCCACCAGCACCTGTCTCAGAGTGTGAGTGACACCCACCAGCACCTGTCTCAGAGTGTGAGTGACACCCGTCAGCACCTGTCTCAGAGTGGGAGTGACACCCGTCAGCACCTGTCTCAGAGTGTGAGTGACACCCGTCAGCACCTGTCTCAGAGTGTGAGTGACACCCACCAGCACCTGTCTCAGAGTGTGAGTGACACCCGTCAGCACCTGTCTCAGAGTGTGAGTGACACCCGTCAGCACCTGTCTCAGAGTGTGAGTGACACCCATCAGCACCTGTCTCAGAGTGGGAGTGACACCCACCAGCACCTGTCTCAGAGTGTGAGTGACACCCGTCAGCACCTGTCTCAGAGTGTGAGTGACACCCGTCAGCACCTGTCTCAGAGTGTGAGTGACACCCACCAGCACCTGTCTCAGAGTGTGAGTGACACCCACCAGCACCTGTCTCAGAGTGTGAGTGACACCCGTCAGCACCTGTCTCAGAGTGTGAGTGACACCCGTCAGCACCTGTCTCAGAGTGTGAGTGACACCCACCAGCACCTGTCTCAGAGTGTGAGTGACACCCGTCAGCACCTGTCTCAGAGTGTGAGTGACACCCGTCAGCACCTGTCTCAGAGTGTGAGTGACACCCACCAGCACCTGTCTCAGAGTGTGAGTGACACCCGTCAGCACCTGTCTCAGAGTGTGAGTGACACCCGTCAGCACCTGTCTCAGAGTGTGAGTGACACCCGTCAGCACCTGTCTCAGAGTGTGAGTGACACCCGTCAGCACCTGTCTCAGAGTGTGAGTGACACCCGTCAGCACCTGTCTCAGAGTGTGAGTGACACCCGTCAGCACCTGTCTCAGAGTGAGAGTGACACCCCGTCAGCACCTGTCTCAGAGTGTGAGTGACACCCGTCAGCACCTGTCTCAGAGTGTGAGTGACACCCGTCAGCACCTGTCTCAGAGTGGGAGTGACACCCACCAGCACCTGTCTCAGAGTGTGAGTGACACCCGTCAGCACCTGTCTCAGAGTGTGAGTGACACCCGTCAGCACCTGTCTCAGAGTGTGAGTGACACCCGTCAGCACCTGTCTCAGAGTGTGAGTGACACCCGTCAGCACCTGTCTCAGAGTGTGAGTGACACCCGTCAGCACCTGTCTCAGAGTGTGAGTGACACCCGTCAGCACCTGTCTCAGAGTGTGAGTGACACCCGTCAGCACTTGTCTCAGAGTGTGAGTGACACCCGTCAGCACCTGTCTCAGAGTGTGAGTGACACCCGTCACACCCTCAGAGTGTGAGTCAGCACCTGTCTCAGAGTGTGAGTGACACCCGTCAGCACCTGTCTCAGAGTGTGACAGTCAGCACCTGTCTCAGAGTGTGAGTGACACCCGTCAGCACCTGTCTCAGAGTGTGAGTGACACCCGTCAGCACCTGTCTCAGAGTGTGAGTGACACCCGTCAGCACCTGTCTCAGAGTGTGAGTGACACCCGTCAGCACCTGTCTCAGAGTGTGAGTGACACCCGTCAGCACCTGTCTCAGAGTGTGAGTGACACCCATCAGCACCTGTCTCAGAGTGTGAGTGACACCCGTCAGCACCTGTCTCAGAGTGTGAGTGACACCCGTCAGCACCTGTCTCAGAGTGTGAGTGACACCCGTCAGCACCTGTCTCAGAGTGTGAGTGACACCCGTCAGCACCTGTCTCAGAGTGTGAGTGACACCCGTCAGCACCTGTCTCAGAGTGTGAGTGACACCCGTCAGCACCTGTCTCAGAGTGTGAGTGACACCCGTCAGCACCTGTCTCAGAGTGTGAGTGACACCCGTCAGCACCTGTCTCAGAGTGTGAGTGACACCCGTCAGCACCTGTCTCAGAGTGTGAGTGACACCCGTCAGCACCTGTCTCAGAGTGTGAGTGACACCCGTCAGCACCTGTCTCAGAGTGTGAGTGACACCCGTCAGCACCTGTCTCAGAGTGTGAGTGACACCCGTCAGCACCTGTCTCAGAGTGTGAGTGACACCCATCAGCACCTGTCTCAGAGTGTGAGTGACACCCGTCAGCACTTGTCTCAGAGTGTGAGTGACACCCGTCAGCACCTGTCTCAGAGTGTGAGTGACACCCATCAGCACCTGTCTCAGAGTGTGAGTGACACCCGTCAGCACTTGTCTCAGAGTGGGAGTGACACCCGTCAGCACTTGTCTCAGAGTGTGAGTGACACCCGTCAGCACTTGTCTCAGAGTGTGAGTGACACCCGTCAGCACTTGTCTCAGAGTGTGAGTGACACCCGTCAGCACCTGTCTCAGAGTGTGAGTGACACCCGTCAGCACCTGTCTCAGAGTGTGAGTGACACCCGTCAGCACCTGTCTCAGAGTGTGAGTGACACCCACCAGCACCTGTCTCAGAGTGTGAGTGACAGTCAGCACTGTCTCAGAGTGGGAGTGACACTTGTCCAGAGTGTGAGTGACAGTCAGCCTGTCTCAGAGTGTCAGAGTGTCTCAGAGTGACACCCGTCAGCACCTGTCTCAGAGTGTGAGTGACACCCTCAGCACCTGTCTCAGAGTGTGAGTGTCAGCACCTGTCTCAGAGTGTGAGTCAGCACCTGTCTCAGAGTGTGAGTGACACCCGTCAGCACCTGTCTCAGAGTGTGAGTGTCACACTGTCTCAGAGTGTGAGTGACACCCGTCAGCACCTGTCTCTGTGACACCCTCAGACCTGTCTCAGAGTGAGTGACACCTTGTCTCAGAGTGGGAGTGACACCCGTCAGCACCTGTCTCAGAGTGTGAGTGACACCCGTCAGCACCTGTCTCAGAGTGTGAGTGACACTTGTCTCCACCCGTCAGCACCTGTCTCAGAGTGTGAGTGACAGCCCTGTCTCAGCACCTGTCTCAGAGTGTGAGTGACACCCGTCAGCACTTGTCTCAGAGTGTGAGTGACACCAGCACCTGTCTCAGAGTGTGAGTCAGCACCTGTCTCAGAGTGTGAGTGACACCCGTCAGCACTCTGTGACACCCTCAGAGTGTGAGTGACACCCAGAGTGTGAGTGACACCCGTCAGCACCTGTCTCAGAGTGTGAGTGACACCCGTCAGCACCTGTCTCAGAGTGTGAGTGACACCCAGAGTGTGAGTCAGCACCTGTCTCAGAGTGTGAGTGACACCCATCAGCACTTGTCTCGTGACACCTCAGAGTGTGAGTGACAGCACCTGTCTCAGAGTGTGAGTGACACCCGTCAGCACCTGTCTCAGAGTGTGAGTGACACCCGTCAGCACCTGTCTCAGAGTGTGAGTGACACCCGTCAGCACCTGTCTCAGAGTGTGAGTGACACCCGTCAGCACCTGTCTCAGAGTGTGAGTGAAACCCGTCAGCACCTGTCTCAGAGTGTGAGTGACACCCGTCAGCACCTGTCTCAGAGTGTGAGTGACACCCGTCAGCACCTGTCTCAGAGTGTGAGTGTCAGCACCTGTCTCAGAGTGTGAGTGAGCACCTGTCTCAGAGTGTGAGTGACACCCAGCACCTGTCTCAGAGTGTGAGTGAAACCCGTCAGCACCTGTCTCAGAGTGTGAGTGACACCCGTCAGCACCTGTCTCAGAGTGTGAGTGACACCCGTCAGCACCTGTCTCAGAGTGTGAGTGACACCCGTCAGCACCTGTCTCAGAGTGTGAGTGACACCCGTCAGCACCTGTCTCAGAGTGTGAGTGACACCCGTCAGCACCTGTCTCAGAGTGTGAGTGACATCCACTAGCACCTGTCTCAGAGTGTGAGTGACACCCACTAGCACCTGTCTCAGAGTGTGAGTGACACCCGTCAGCACCTGTCTCAGAGTGTGAGTGACACCCGTCAGCACCTGTCTCAGAGTGTGAGTGACACCCACTAGCACCTGTCTCAGAGTGTGAGTGACACCCGTCAGCACTTGTCTCAGAGTGTGAGTGACACCCACTAGCACCTGTCTCAGAGTGTGAGTGACACCCGTCAGCACCTGTCTCAGAGTGTGAGTGACACCCGTCAGCACTTGTCTCAGAGTGTGAGTGACACCCGTCAGCACCTGTCTCAGAGTGTGAGTGACACCCACTAGCACCTGTCTCAGAGTGTGAGTGACACCCGTCAGCACCTGTCTCAGAGTGTGAGTGACACCCACTAGCACCTGTCTCAGAGTGTGAGTGACACCCGTCAGCACCTGTCTCAGAGTGTGAGTGACACCCGTCAGCACCTGTCTCAGAGTGTGAGTGACACCCGTCAGCACCTGTCTCAGAGTGTGAGTGACACCCGTCAGCACCTGTCTCAGAGTGTGAGTGACACCCGTCTAGCACCTGTCTCAGAGTGTGAGTGACACCCGTCAGCACCTGTCTCAGAGTGTGAGTGACACCCGTCAGCACCTGTCTCAGAGTGTGAGTGACACCCGTCAGCACCTGTCTCAGAGTGTGAGTGACACCCGTCAGCACCTGTCTCAGAGTGTGAGTGACACCTGTCTCCCGTCAGCACCTGTCTCAGAGTGTGAGTGACACCTGTCTCCCGTCAGCACCTGTCTCAGAGTGTGAGTGACACCCGTCAGCACTTGTCTCAGAGTGTGAGTGACACCCGTCAGCACCTGTCTCAGAGTGTGAGTGACACCCGTCAGCACCTGTCTCAGAGTGTGAGTGACACCCGTCAGCACCTGTCTCAGAGTGTGAGTGACACCCGTCAGCACTTGTCTCAGAGTGTGAGTGACACCCGTCAGCACCTGTCTCAGAGTGTGAGTGACACCCGTCAGCACCTGTCTCAGAGTGTGAGTGACACCCGTCAGCACCTGTCTCAGAGTGGGAGTGACACCCGTCAGCACCTGTCTCAGAGTGGGAGTGACACCCGTCAGCACCTGTCTCAGAGTGAGGGACACCACAGAATGCCACAAACCCACCCACCCACACACCCACCCACCCACCCACACACCCACCCACTCACCCACCCACCCACCCACTTACCCACCCACCCCACATGGGGTCGGGCGGGCTGGAGGTTACCTGGAGGTTATTCCGGGGATCAACGCCCCCGCGGCCCGATCCATGGCCAGGCCTCCCGATGGATCTGGGCCTGATCAAGTAGGCTGTTACTGCTGGCCGCACGCAGGCCAGCGTACGAGCCACAGCCCGGCTGATCCGGCACTGACTTTAGGTATCTGTCCAGCTCTCTCTTGAAGCCAGCCAGGGGTTTATTGGCAATTCCCCTAATGCTTGATGGGAGGCTGTTGAACAGTCTTGGGCCCCGGACACTTATGGTGTTTTCTCTTAATGTACCAATGGCGCCCCTACTTTTTATTGGCGGCATTTTGCATCGCTGCCCAGTCTTTTACTTTCGTAGGGAGTGATTTCTGTGTGCAGATTTGGGACCATTCCTTCCAAGATTTTCCAAGTGTAGATTATGATATATCTCTCCCTCCTGCGTTCCAACGAGTACAAGTCAAGTGCTTCTAAGCGTTCCCAGTAGTTAAGGCGCTTGACAGAACTTGTACGTGCAGTAAAGGATCTCTGTACACTCTCTAGATCTGCGATTTCACCTGCTTTGTATGGAGATGTTAATGTACAGCAGTATTCCAGCCTAGAGAGAACAAGTGATTTGAAAAGGATCATCATGGGCTTGGCATCTCTCGTTTTGAAAGTTCTCATTATCCATCCTATCATTTTCTTTGCACGTGCGATCGTGGCACTGTTGTGATCCTTGAAAGTGAGATCCTCAGACATTACTACTCCCAGGTCCCTTACATTATTTTTCCGCTCTATTGTATGGCCAGAGTCAGTAGTATACTCTGTTCTAGTTATTATCTCCTCCAGTTTTCCATAACGGGCTAGGCCTCAGTTTAATATGTCTATTATGCACCACATACCCGTCCTGTGGACGGTAGTCAAAAGATTACAGAGGTACGTAATGGGTCCAGGGACTGGACTCCAAAGTTTTGATAGCTGAGCAAGTTACAGAGGTAATGAACTCACAAGTTACAAAGGTAATGAATTCTGTTAGAATGAAGGTAGCAGGAGGTACAGTAACCGGCAGATATAAACAACAACAGCGGACTTACGTAAAAAATCAGCAGCGAAAACATCAAGTAACAAGAATAAAACATCAAGTAACAAGAATAAAACATCAAGTAACAAGAATAAAACATCAAGTAACAAGAATAAAACATCAAGTAACAAGAATAAAACATCAAGTAACAAGAATAAAACATCAAGTAACAAGAATAAAACATCATGTAACAAAAATAAAACATCAAGTAACAAGAATAAAACATCAAGTAACAAGAATAAAACATCAAGTAACAAGAATAAAACATCAAGTAACAAGAATAAAACATCAAGTAACAAGAATAAAACATCAAGTAACAAGAATAAAACATCAAGTAACAAGAATAAAACATCAAGTAACAAGAATAAAACATCAAGTAACAAGAATAAAACATCAAGTAACAAGAATAAAACATCAAGTAACAAGAATAAAACATCAAGTAACAAGAATAAAACATCAAGTAACAAGAATAAAACATCAAGTAACAAGAATAAAACATCAAGTAACAAGAATAAAAACATCAAGTAACAAGAATAAAACATCAAGTAACAAGAATAAAACATCAAGTAACAAGAATAAAACATCAAGTAACAAGAATAAAACATCAAGTAACAAGAATAAAACATCAAGTAACAAGAATAAAACATCAAGTAACAAGAATAAAACATCAAGTAACAAGAATAAAACATCAAGTAACAAGAATAAAACATCAAGTAACAAGAATAAAACATCAAGTAACAAGAATAAAACATCAAGTAACAAGAATAACAAGAATAAAACATCAAGTAACAAGAATAAAACATCAAGTAACAAGAATAAAACATCAAGTAACAAGAATAAAACATCAAGTAACAAGAATAAAACATCAAGTAACAAGAATAAAACATCAAGTAACAAGAATAAAACATCAAGTAACAAGAATAAAACATCAAGTAACAAGAATAAAACATCAAGTAACAAGAATAAAACATCAAGAATAAAACATCAAGTAACAAGAATAAAACATCAAGTAACAAGAATAAAACATCAAGTAACAAGAATAAAACATCAAGTAACAAGAATAAAACATCAAGTAACAAGAATAAAACATCAAGTAACAAGAATAAAACATCAAGTAACAAGAATAAAACATCAAGTAACAAGAATAAAACATCAAGTAACAAGAATAAAACATCAAGTAGCAAGAATAAAACATCAAGTAACAAGAATAAAACATCAAGTAACAAGAATAAAACATCAAGTAACAAGAATAAAACATCAAGTAACAAGAATAAAACATCAAGTAACAAGAATAAAACATCAAGTAACAAGAATAAAACATCAAGTAACAAGAATAAAACATCAAGTAACAAGAATAAAACATCAAGTAACTACAACAACAACGACGTGAATGTCACAGGTAGCATTGTCAGAGGAAGTGTGTGTGTACTCACATAACTGCACTCAGCTCCTGGCCCCGCCTCTTCACTGGTCGCTACTAGGTCCTCTCTCTGCTTCCTGAGCTTTGTCATACCTCGTCTTAAAGCTATGTATGGTTCCTGCCTCCACTACATCACTTGCTAGACTATTCCACTTCCTGACAACTATGGCTGAAAAAATACTTCCTAACATCCCTGTGAATCATCTGAATCTTCAGCTTCCAATTGTGACCCCTTGTTTCTGTGTCCCCTCTCTGGAACATCCTGTCTCTGTTCACCTTATCAATACCACGCACTATTATGTATGTCGTTATCATGTCTCCTCTGACCCTCCTGTCCTCCAGTGTCGTCAGGCCGATTTCCCTCAACCTTTCTTCATAGGACATTTCTCTGAGCTCTGGGACTAGCCTTGTTGCAAACCTTTGCACTTTTTCTAACTTCTTGACGTGCTTGACCAGGTGTGGGTTCCAGACTGGTGCTGCATACTCCAGTATGGGCCTGACATACACAGTGTACAGTGTCTTGAACGATTCCTTACTAAGGTATCGGAACGCTATTCTCAGGTTTGCCAGGCGCCCATATGCTGCAGCAGTTATTTGGTTGATGTGTGCTTCAGGAGGCATGCTCGGTGTTATGGTCTCCCCAAGATCTTTCTCCTTGAATGAGGTTTACAGTCTTTGTCTACCTAGCCTATACTCTGTCTGCGGTCTTCTTTGCCCCTCCCCAATCTTCATGACTTTGCATTTGGCAGGGTTGAATTCGAGAAGCCAGTTGCTGGACCAGGTGTCCAGCCTGTTCAGGTCTCTTTGAAGTCCTACCTGATCCTCATCTGATTTAATTCTCATCATTAACTTCACATCATCTGCAAACAGGGACACTTCGGAGTCTATCCCTTCCATCATGGCATTACATATACCAAATATAGCACTGGTCCTAGGACTGACTCCTGTGGGACCCCGCTCGTCACAGGTACCCACTGTGTGTGTGTGTGTGTGTGTATGTGTGTATGTGTGTGTGTGTGTGTGTGTGTGTGTGTGTATGTATGTGTGTGGGTGTGTCAATATGTGAGTATGTTAGTGTGTGTATGAGTGTGTGAAAGTGTGATTGATTGACTGTGTGAGTAAGCGAGTGAGTGAGTGAGTGAGTGAGCAAGTGAGTGAGCAAGTGAGTGAGTGAGCAAGTGGGTGAGTGAGCAAGTGAGTGTGTGAGCAAGTGAGTGAGTGAGTGAGCAAGTGAGTGAGTGAGTGAGTGAGTGAGTGAGCAAGTGAGTGAGCAAGTGAGTGAGTGAGCAAGTGAGGGAGTGATCAAGCGAGTGAGTGAATGATCAGGCGAGTGAGTGAGTGAGCAAGTGAGTGTGTGAGTGAGTAAGCAAGTGAGTGAGTAAGCAAGCAAGTGAGTGAGTGAGCGAGTGAGTGAGTGATCAAGCGAGTATGTGAGTGAGCAAGTGAGTGAGTGAATGAGTAAGCAAGTGAGTGAGTGATCAAGCGAGTGAGTGAGCAATTGAGTGATCAAGCAAGTGTGTAAGTGAGCAAGTGAGTGTGTGAGTGAGTAAGCAAGTGAGTGATCAAGCGAGTGAGTGAGTGAGTGAGCAAGTGAGTGAGCAAGTGAGTGAGTGATCAAGCGAGTGAGTGAGTGAGCAAGTGAATGAGTGATCAAGCGAGTGAGTGAGTGAGTGAGCAGGTGAGTGAGTGATCAAGCGAGTGAGTGAGCAGGTGAGTGAGTGATCAAGTGAGTGAGTGAACAAGTGAGTGAGTGAGTGAGCAAGTGGGTGAGTGATCAAGTGAGTGAGTGATCAAGTGAGTGAGTGAGTGAGCAAGTGAGTGAGTGATCAAGTGAGTGAGTGAACAAGTGGGTGAGTGAGTGAGCAAGTGAGTGAGTGATCAAGTGAGTGAGTAATCAAGTGAGTGGGTGAGCAAGTGAGTGAGTGATCAAGTGAGTGAGTGATCAAGTGAGTGAGTGATCAAGTGAGTGAATGATCAAGTGAGTGAGTGATCAAGTGAGTGAGTGACCAAGTGAGTGAGTGAGTGATCAAGTGAGTGAGTGATCAAGTGAGTGAGTGAGTGAGCAAGTGAGTGAGTGATCAAGCGAGTGAGTGATTGAGCAAGTGAATGAGTGATCAAGCGAGTGAGTGAGTGAGCAAGTGAGTGAGTGATCAAGCGAGTGAGTGAGCAGGTGAGTGAGTGATCAAGCGAGTGAGTGAGCAAGTGAGTGATCAAGCGAGTGAGTGAGTGAGCAAGTGAATGAGTGATCAAGCGAGTGAGTGAGTGAGTAAGCAAGTGAGTGAGTGATCAAGCGAGTGAGTGAGCAAGTGAGTGAGTGATCAAGTGAGTGAGAGAACAAGTGAGTGAGTGAGTGTGCAAGTGAGTGATCAAGTGAGTGAGTGATTAAGTGAGTGAGTGATCAAGTGAGTGAGTGAACAAGTGAGTGAGTGATCAAGTGAGTGAGTGAACAAGTGAGTGAGTGAGTGAGCAAGTGAGTGAGTGATCAAGCGAGTGATTGATCAAGTGAGTGAGTGATCAAGTGAGTGAGAGAACAAGTGAGTGAGTGAGTGTGCAAGTGAGTGATCAAGTGAGTGAGTGATTAAGTGAGTGAGTGAACAAGTGAGTGAGTGAGTGAGCAAGTGAGTGAGTGATCAAGTGAGTGAGTGATCAAGTGAGTGGGTGAGCAAGTGAGTGAGTGGTCAAGTGAGTGAGTGATCAAGTGAGTGAGTGATCAAGTGAGTGAATGAGTGATCAAGTGAGTGAGTGCTCAAGCGAGTGATTGATCAAGTGAGTGAATGATCAAGTGAGTGAGTGAGCAAGTGAGTGATCAAGTGAGTGAGTGAGCAAGTGAGTGATCAAGTGAGTGAGTGAGTGAGCAAGTGAATGAGTGATCAAGTGAGTGAGTAATCAAGTGAGTGAGTGATCAAGTGAGTGGGTGAGCAAGTGAGTGAGTGGTCAAGTGAGTGAGTGATCAAGTGAATGAGTGATCAAGTGAGTGAGTGAGTGATCAAGTGAGTGAGTGATCAAGCGAGTGATTGATCAAGTGAGTGAGTGATCAAGTGAGTGAGTGAGCAAGTGAGTGATCAAGTGAATGAGTGAGCAAGTGAGTGATCTAGTGAGTGAGTGATCAAGTGAGTGAGTGATCAAGTGAGTGAGTGATCAAGTGAGTGAGTGAGTGAGCAAGTGAGTGATCAAGTGAGTGAGTGATCAAGTGAGTGAGTGAGCAAGTGAATGAGTGATCAAGTGAGTGAGTGATCAAGTGAGTGAGTGATCAAGTGAGTGAGTAATCAATTGAGTGAGTAATCAAGTGAGTGAGTCATCAAGCGAGTGAGTGAGCAAGTGAGTGACCAAATGAGTGAGTGATCAAGTGAGTGAGTGATCAAGTGAGTTAGTGATCAAGTGAGTGAGTGAGTGAGCAAGTGAGTGATCAAGTGAGTGAGTGAGTGAGTAAGTGAGTGATCAAGTGAGTGAGTGATCAAGTGAGTGAGTGAGTGAGTAAGTGAGTGATCAAGTGAGTGAGTGATCAAGTGAGTGAGTGAGTGAGCAAGTGAGTGATCAAGTGAGTGAGCGAGTGAGCAAGAGCTCAGGTATTCAGGGCAATGTCTATTTAAAGTCTGGGAGGAAATGGCTGTTATGTCTAATGGCAGGGACTAATTATAGGCCCTGTGGGCCTGATTATGAACCCGAGGGCTGATTGAATGCTCTGGGGGCTGATTTTAGACCATTTCAGCTGATTTTTAATCCTCGAGGTTAATTTTAGGCACCAGAGGTCTGATTTTAAGGCCCGAGGCAGATTATATATATATATATATATATATATATATATATATATATATATATATATATATATATATATATATATATATATATATATATATATATATATATATATATATATATATATATATATATATATATATGTCGTGCCGAATATGTAAAACTGGTCAATTAGCAAGAACTCATTTAAAATTAAGTCCTTTCTAAAATTTTCTCTTATACGTTTAAAGATATATTTTTTTCATTAATGTTGATGTAAAAATTTATAATTTTGCACCAAAAGGAACTTAGAAAACTTACCTAACCTTATTATAACAAGCGCAATTTATTTTAGCCTAACCCAACTAAATATATTTTAGATTTGTTTACAGTAATTTAATACTAAACAAGCACAGTGAAATATATTTTTTTTCGTTAGGTTCAGAATGATTTTGGCGAAATTATTGCATACATAAATTTTCACTTGTCCTATATGGCAAGATGAGCGTTGCTATTTAAGCCAAGATCGCAAGTTCTGCCTATTCGGCACGACATATATATATATATATATATATATATATATATATATATATATATATATATATATATATATATATATATATATATATATATATATAATATATATATGTATATATATATATATATATATTTATATATATATAATATATATATATATATATGTATATATATATATATGTATATATATATATATGTATATATATATGTATGTATATATATATATATGTATATATATATGTATATATATATTTTTTTTTTTTTATTATCACACCGGCCGATTCCCACCAAGGCAGGGTGGCCCGAAAAAGAAAAACTTTCACCATCATTCACTCCATCACTGTCTTGCCAGAAGGGTGCTTTACACTACAGTTTTTAAACTGCAACATTAACACCCCTCCTTCAGAGTGCAGGCACTGTACTTCCCATCTCCAGGACTCAAGTCCGGCCTGCCGGTTTCCCTAAACCCCTTCATAAATGTTACTTTGCTCACACTCCAACAGCACGTCAAGTATTAAAAACCATTTGTCTCCATTCACTCCTATCAAACACGCTCACGCATGCCTGCTGGAAGTCTAAGCCCCTCGCACACAAAACCTCCTTTACCCCCTCCCTCCAACCTTTCCTATGCCGACCCCTACCCCGCCTTCCTTCCACTACAGACTGATACACTCTTGAAGTCATTCTGTTTCGCTCCATTCTCTCTACATGTCCGAACCACCTCAACAACCCTTCCTCAGCCCTCTGGACCTGCACCTCCTCCTAACTTCCAAACTACGAATTCTCTGCATTATATTCACACCACACATTGCCCTCAGACATGACATCTCCACTGCCTCCAGCCTTCTCCTCGCTGTAACATTCATCACCCATGCTTCACACCCATATAAGAGCCTTGGTAAAACTATACTCTCATACATTCCCCTCTTTGCCTCCAAGGACAAAGTTCTTAGTCTCCACAGATTCCTAAGTGCACCACTCACCCTTTTCCCCACATCAATTCTATGATTCACCTCATCTTTCATAGACCCATCCGCTGACACGTCCACTCCCAAATATCTGAACACATTCACCTCCTCCATACTCTCTCCCTCCAATCTGATATCCAATCTTTCATCACCTAATCTTTTTGTTATCCTCATAGCCTTACTCTTTCCTGTATTCACTTTTAATTTTCTTTTTTTACATACCCTACCAAATTCATCCACCAACCTCTGAAACTTCTCTTCAGAATCTCCCAAGAGCACAGTGTCATCAGCAAAGAGCAACTGTGACAACTCCCACTTTATGTGTGATTCTTTATCTTTTAACTCCACGCCTCTTGCCAAGACCCTCGCATTAACTTCTCTTACAACCCCATCTATAAATATATTAAACAACCACGGTGACATCACACATCCTTGTCTAAGGCTTACTTTGTACTGGGAAATAATCTCCCTCTTTCCTACATACTCTAACTTGAGCCTCACTATCCTCGTAAAAACTCTTCACTGCTTTCAGTAACCTACCTCCTATACCATACACCTGCAACATCTGCCACATTGCCCCCCTATCCACCCTGTCATACGCCTTTTCCAAATCCATAAATGCCACAAAAAACCTCTTTAGCCTTATCTAAATACTGTTCACTTATATGTTTCACTGTAAACACCTGGTCCACACACCCCCTACCTTTCCTAAAGCCTCCTTGTTCATCTGCTATCATATTCTCCGTCTTACTCTTAATTCTTTCAATAATAACTCTACCATACACTTTACCAGGTATACTCAACAGACTTATCCCCCTATAATTTTTGCACTCTCTTTTGTCCCCTTTGCCTTTATACAAAGGAACTATGCATGCTCTCTGCCAATCCCTAGGTACCTTACCCTCTTCCATACATTTATTAAATAATTGCACCAACCACTCCAAAACTATATCCCCACCTGCTTTTAACATTTCTATCTATATCCCATTAATCCCGGTTGCCTTACCCCCTTTCATTCTACCTACTGCCTCACGAACTTCCCCCACACTCACAACTGGCTCTTCCTCACTCCTACAAGATGTTATCCCTCCTTGCCCTATACACGAAATCACAGCTTCCCTATCTTCATCGACATTTAACAATTCCTCAAAATATTCCCTCAATCTTCCCAATACTTCTAACTCTCCTCTCCTATTTTTATCTGACAAATCCATTTGTTCTCTAGGCTTCCTTAACTTTTTAATCTCACTCCAAAACTTTTTCTTATTTTCAACTAAATTTGTTGATAACATCTCACCCACTCTCTCATTTGCTCTCTTTTTACATTGCTTCACCACTCTCTTAACCTCTCTCTTTTTCTCTATATACTCTTCCCTCCTTGCATCACTTCTACTTTGTAAAAACTTCTCATATGCTAACTTTTTCTCCCTTACTACTCTCTTTACATCATCATTCCACCAATCGCTCCTCTTCCCTCCTGCACCCACTTTCCTGTAACCACAAACTTCTGCTGAACACTCTAACACTACATTTTTAAACCTACCCCATACCTCTTCGACCCCATTGCCTATGCTCTCATTAGCCCATCTATCTTCCAATAGCTGTTTATATCTTACCCTAACTGCCTCCTCTTTTAGTTTATAAACCTTCACCTCTCTCTTCCCTGATGCTTCTGTTCTCCTTGTATCCCATCTACCTTTTACTCTCAGTGTAGCTACAACTAAAAAGTGATCTGATATATCTGTGGTCCCTCTATAAACACGTACATCCTGAAGTCTACTCAACAGTCTTTTATCTATCAATACATAATCCAACAAACTACTGTCATTTCGCCCTACATCATATCTTGTATACTTATTTATCCTCCTTTTCTTAAAATATGAATTACCTATAACTAAACCCCTTTCTATACAAAGTTCCATCAAAGGGCTCCCATTATCATTTACACCTGGCACCCCAAACTTACCTACCACACCCTCTCTAAAAGTTTCTCAAACTTTAGCATTCAGGTCCCCTACCACAATTACTCTCTCACTTGGTTCAAAGGCTCCTATACATTCACTTAACATCTCCCAAAATCTCTCTCTCTCCTCTACATTCCTCTCTTCTCCAGGTGCATACACGCTTATTATGACCCATTTTTCGCATCCAACCTTTACTTTAATGCACATAATCCTTGAATTTACACATTCATATTCTCTTTTCACCTTCCATAACTGATCCTTCAACATTATTGCTACCCCTTCCTTAGTTCTAACTCTCAGATACTCCAGATTTAATCCCATTTATTTCCCCCCACCGAAACTCCCCTACCCACTTCAGCTTTGTTTCGCTTATATATATGTATATATATATATATATATATATATATATATATATATATATATATATATATATATATATATATATATATATATATATATATATATATATATATATATATATATATATATATATATATATATATATATATGCAAGGAATTCGCGAGAGCATGCGAAATATACACAAACACTGATCTCTGGCTGAAGGAGACTCGAACCTACGAACCTTAGGACAAGGTACGCAGTGCTTTACCAATCTACCCACACTGGACAATACCTTGGCGTGTAGCATCCGCTACACGTTTGATCCAAGGCAGCCAGCTTTCAGGGAGAAGGCTTACAGCTTTTCATCTCATCCCCTGCATGCATCAGCCTTACTAGAGATTTGAACAATGCAAGGAATTCGCGAGAGCATGCGAAATATACACAAACACTGATCTCTGGCTGAAGGAGACTCGAACCTACGAACCTTAGGACAAGGTACGCAGTGCTTTACCAATCTACCCACACTGGACAATACCTTGGCGTGTAGCATCCGCTACACGTTTGATCCAAGGCAGCCAGCTTTCAGGGAGAAGGCTTACAGCTTTTCATCTCATCCCCTGCATGCATCAGCCTTACTAGAGATTTGAACAATGCAAGGAATTCGCGAGAGCATGCGAAATATACACAAACACTGATCTCTGGCTGAAGGAGACTCGAACCTACGAACCTTAGGACAAGGTACGCAGTGCTTTACCAATCTACCCACACTGGACAATACCTTGGCGTGTAGCATCCGCTACACGTTTGATCCAAGGCAGCCAGCTTTCAGGGAGAAGGCTTACAGCTTTTCATCTCATCCCCTGCATGCATCAGCCTTACTAGAGATTTGAACAATGCAAGGAATTCGCGAGAGCATGCGAAATATACACAAACACTGATCTCTGGCTGAAGGAGACTCGAACCTACGAACCTTAGGACAAGGTACGCAGTGCTTTACCAATCTACCCACACTGGACAATACCTTGGCGTGTAGCATCCGCTACACGTTTGATCCAAGGCAGCCAGCTTTCAGGGAGAAGGCTTACAGCTTTTCATCTCATCCCCTGCATGCATCAGCCTTACTAGAGATTTGAACAATGCAAGGAATTCGCGAGAGCATGCGAAATATACACAAACACTGATCTCTGGCTGAAGGAGACTCGAACCTACGAACCTTAGGACAAGGTACGCAGTGCTTTACCAATCTACCCACACTGGACAATACCTTGGCGTGTAGCATCCGCTACACGTTTGATCCAAGGCAGCCAGCTTTCAGGGAGAAGGCTTACAGCTTTTCATCTCATCCCCTGCATGCATCAGCCTTACTAGAGATTTGAACAATGCAAGGAATTCGCGAGAGCATGCGAAATATACACAAACACTGATCTCTGGCTGAAGGAGACTCGAACCTACGAACCTTAGGACAAGGTACGCAGTGCTTTACCAATCTACCCACACTGGACAATACCTTGGCGTGTAGCATCCGCTACACGTTTGATCCAAGGCAGCCAGCTTTCAGGGAGAAGGCTTACAGCTTTTCATCTCATCCCCTGCATGCATCAGCCTTACTAGAGATTTGAACAATGCAAGGAATTCGCGAGAGCATGCGAAATATACACAAACACTGATCTCTGGCTGAAGGAGACTCGAACCTACGAACCTTAGGACAAGGTACGCAGTGCTTTACCAATCTACCCACACTGGACAATACCTTGGCGTGTAGCATCCGCTACACGTTTGATCCAAGGCAGCCAGCTTTCAGGGAGAAGGCTTACAGCTTTTCATCTCATCCCCTGCATGCATCAGCCTTACTAGAGATTTGAACAATGCAGGAGGATGAGGGATGAAAACTATAGCTGTTCTCCCCTGAAGGCAACTGCCAGAATCAACGCATGTGGCAGGATGCTTACGCCATGGTATTGTCAGTGTGGTAGATGTGCAACACTGCGTCTGCTGCTCTGGATTCGATGAGTTCAGTCTCCGTTCAAGGCCGAAGATCGGTGTTTGTGCTATATCGACCAAAATTCCCCAAATCTCTGGTAAAGGCTGATGCGGAAGGATGCTGTGAGCTAGCTGCTAAACTGGCTGCTAGTCAAAGCGTGTGGCGGATGCTACGCAGGTATTGTCCAGTGTGGTAGAGCAATTGCAAGCACTGCGTGCCACTGATTCATGGAGACATGGGCTTCTTAGCCGAAGAATCGTGTTTGTCGTGCTATTTCTGCTGCTCTCGCAATCTGCATTGTTCAAATCTCAAAGCAAAGGCTGATGCATGCGAAGAGATGAATGTAAGCTGCTATACAGCTAACTGCCTTGGAATCAAGCGATGTGGCAGGGTGCTGACGCCATATTGTCCAGTGGCAGTGTCAGCCTGTGTACCTGCTGCTACTAGCATGTCCAAGTCGGCTTCGCAGTCCCCACCGAAGATGTTTGTGTATGGCTGGAAGTAACCTATCTCCGGCATTTTGATTCCTCTGCGTGTTCATACAGCCAACTTTGATGCTGCAGAGACCAGAATGGCTGTAATGCTTTGTTCAAATCTCTAGTAAGGCTGATGCATGCAGGGGATGAGATGAAAAGCTGTAAGCCTTCTCCCTGAAAGCTGGCTGCCTTGGATCAAACGTGTAGCGGATGCTACACGCCAAGGTATTGTCCAGTGTGGGTAGATTGGTAAAGCACTGCGTACCTTGTCCTAAGGTTCGTAGGTTCGAGTCTCCTTCAGCCAGAGATCAGTGTTTGTGTATATTTCGCATGCTCTCCCGAATTCCTTGCATTGTTCAAATCTCTAGTAAGGCTGATGCATGCAGGGGATGAGATGAAAAGCTGTAAGCCTTCTCCCTGAAAGCTGGCTGCCTTGGATCAAACGTGTAGCGGATGCTACACGCCAAGGTATTGTCCAGTGTGGGTAGATTGGTAAAGCACTGCGTACCTTGTCCTAAGGTTCGTAGGTTCGAGTCTCCTTCAGCCAGAGATCAGTGTTTGTGTATATTTCGCATGCTCTCGCGAATTCCTTGCATTGTTCAAATCTCTAGTAAGGCTGATGCATGCAGGGGATGAGATGAAAAGCTGTAAGCCTTCTCCCTGAAAGCTGGCTGCCTTGGATCAAACGTGTAGCGGATGCTACACGCCAAGGTATTGTCCAGTGTGGGTAGATTGGTAAAGCACTGCGTACCTTGTCCTAAGGTTCGTAGGTTCGAGTCTCCTTCAGCCAGAGATCAGTGTTTGTGTATATTTCGCATGCTCTCGCGAATTCCTTGCATTGTTCAAATCTCTAGTAAGGCTGATGCATGCAGGGGATGAGATGAAAAGCTGTAAGCCTTCTCCCTGAAAGCTGGCTGCCTTGGATCAAACGTGTAGCGGATGCTACACGCCAAGGTATTGTCCAGTGTGGGTAGATTGGTAAAGCACTGCGTACCTTGTCCTAAGGTTCGTAGGTTCGAGTCTCCTTCAGCCAGAGATCAGTGTTTGTGTATATTTCGCATGCTCTCGCGAATTCCTTGCATTGTTCAAATCTCTAGTAAGGCTGATGCATGCAGGGGATGAGATGAAAAGCTGTAAGCCTTCTCCCTGAAAGCTGGCTGCCTTGGATCAAACGTGTAGCGGATGCTACACGCCAAGGTATTGTCCAGTGTGGGTAGATTGGTAAAGCACTGCGTACCTTGTCCTAAGGTTCGTAGGTTCGAGTCTCCTTCAGCCAGAGATCAGTGTTTGTGTATATTTCGCATGCTCTCGCGAATTCCTTGCATTGTTCAAATCTCTAGTAAGGCTGATGCATGCAGGGGATGAGATGAAAAGCTGTAAGCCTTCTCCCTGAAAGCTGGCTGCCTTGGATCAAACGTGTAGCGGATGCTACACGCCAAGGTATTGTCCAGTGTGGGTAGATTGGTAAAGCACTGCGTACCTTGTCCTAAGGTTCGTAGGTTCGAGTCTCCTTCAGCCAGAGATCAGTGTTTATATATATATATATATACATACATACATACATATTGAAGACACTGATTGAGTCTTCATTTTTGCAGGTAATAGTTTAAATCTGGCTGGTAGGATGTCCGAGGTGTTGTAAGACATTAAGTGAGGATGTCAGAGGTGCTGTAAGACATTAAGTGAGGATGTCAGGGGTATTGTAAGACACTCAGTGAGGATGTCAGAGGTGCTGTAAGACATTAAGTGAGGATGTCAGAGGTGCTGTAAGACATTAAGTGAGGATGTCAGGGGTGTTGTAAGACACTCAGTGAGGATGTCAGAGGTGCTGTAAGACATTAAGTGAGGATGTCAGGGGTGTTGTAAGACACTCAGTGAGGATGTCAGAGGTGCTGTAAGACATTAAGTGAGGATGTCAGGGGTGTTGTAAGACACTCAGTGAGGATGTCAGTGGTGCTGCAAGACATTAAGTGAGGATGTCAGAGGTGCTGTAAGACACTCAGTGAGGATGTCAGAGGTGCTGTAAGACAATAAGTGAGGATGTCAGAGGTGTCGTAAGACACTCAGTGAGGATGTCAGAGGTGCTGTAAGACATTAAGTGAGGATGTCAGAGGTGTTGTAAGACACTCAGTGAGGATGTCAGAGGTGCTGTAAGACAATAAGTGAGGATGTCAGAGGTGTTGTAAGACACTCAGTGAGGATGTCAGAGGTGCTGTAAGACACTCAGTGAGGATGTCAGAGGTGTTGTAAGACACTCAGTGAGGATGTCAGAGGTGTTGTAAGACACTCAGTGAGGATGTCAGAGGTGTTGTAAGACGCTCAGTGAGGATGTCAGAGGTGCTGTAAGACACTCAGTGAGGATGTCAGAGGTGTTGTAAGACACTCAGTGAGGATGTCAGAGGCGCTGTAAGACACTCAGTGAGGATGTCAGAGGCGCTGTAAGACAGTGAGGTGACTGTTAGTGAGGATAACGTGATGTTTTCACTTGATAAACATCATTACAGAGAAGACAGAGTCACAGACATAAGTTGTCCCAAAAACAGAGAGTAGTTGGAAGTCAGTTTTCTGAAGATTACGACACTTGGCTTCTGGGATTTGTTTCCGAAAGTCAGCTTGAGGTGCGATTTTGTATACCAGCTTCAAATTCACGTCTTCTGGCAGCTTAATAAGCTCTGTTTGTATTGAAGCAATATGCGAGTGTAAAGTTGCAGCAACAGGACGTCCATCGTTGATGACATCAATCACTAAATGTGCAATAACAGGACGTCCATCGTTGATGATACCCATCACTAAAGGTGTAACAACTGAACATCCATCGTTGCTGACATCAATCACTAAAGGTGTAACAACTGAACATCCATCGTTGCTGACATCAATCACTAAAGGTGCAACAACTGAACATCCATCGTTGCTGACATCAATCACTAAAGGTGCAACACCTGAACATCCATCGTTGCTGACATCAATCACTAAAGGTGCAACAACTGGACGTCCATCGTTGATAACATCAATCATTAAAGGTGCAACAACAGGACGTCCCTCGTTGATGACATCAATCACTAAAGGTGCAACAACAGGACGTCCATCGTTGATAACATCAATCATTAAAGGTGCAACAACTGGACGTCCATCGTTGATGACATCAATCACTAAAGGTGCAACAACTGGACGTCCATCGTTGATAACATCAATCACTAAAGGTGCAACAACTGGACGTCCATCGTTGATGACATCAATCACTAAAGGTGCAACAACAGGACGTCCATCGTTGATGACATCAATCACTAAAGGTGCAACAACAGGACGTCCATCGTTGATGACATCAATCATTAAAGGTGCAACAACTGGACGTCCATCGTTGATGACATCAATCACTAAAGGTGCAACAACTGGACGTCCATCGTTGACGACATCAGTCACTAAAGGTGCAACAACTGAACATCCATCGTTGCTGACATCAATCACTAAAGGTGCAACACCTGAACATCCATCGTTGATAACATCAATCACTAAAGGTGCAACTGGATGTCCATCGTTGATGACATCAATCACTAAAGGTGCAACTGGACGTCTATCGTTGATGACATCAATCACTAAAGGTGCAACTGGACGTCTATCGTTGATGACATCAATCACTAAAGGTGCAACAACAGGACGTCCATCGTTGATAACATCAATCACTAAAGGTGCAACAACAGGACGTCCATCGTTGATAACATCAATCACTAAAGGTACAACAACAGGACGTCCATCGTTGATGACATCAATCACTAAAGGTGCAACTGGACGTCTATCGTTGATGACATCAATCACTAAAGGTGCAACAACAGGACGTCCATCGTTGATGACATCAATCACTAAAGGTGCAACAACAGGACGTCCATCGTTGATGACATCAATCACTAAAGGTGCAACAACAGGACGTCCATCGTTGACGACATCAATCACTAAAGGTACAACAACAGGACGTCCATCGTTGACGACATCAATCACTAAAGGTGCAACAACAGGACGTCCATCGTTGACGACATCAATCACTAAAGATGCAACAACAGGACGCCCATCGTTGATGACATCAAACACTAATGGGTTAACATGGCCTGAACTTTTTTAGCTTCTCAAACTTGTTCTCAAAATCATTATTAAGTTTCAATATTTCCTTCGTATTGTTTAAACTTTCTTTAATTTCAACATCAGAAAATACAATTATTCTTAATTTAAGGTTGGAAAAGTTGGTAAAGTTTCTTTGTTGCTTAATTCCATTGGAAAAACCTTTATTTTACTCTCAACACTGAATTAGTCAAGTTATATAATAACTGTTTCTTCCCTGAAGTGGCAGATGTAAATATTGGAAGTGTTGCTTTACGTCTGTGACGATCCTGTACCCACTCGTGATCATCTAGTGGTGGGTATTCAAGAGGAACAAACTTCTAGTCGTGGGTATTTCTGGGTATTCAAGAGGAATTAACTTCTAGTTGTGGGTATTTCTGGGTATTCAAGAGGAATTAACTTCTAGTTGTGGGTATTTCTGGGTATTCAAGAGGAATTAACTTCTAGTTGTGGGTATTTCTGGGTATTAAAGAGGAATTAACTTCTAGTTGTGGGTATTTCTGGGTATTCAAGAGAAATTAACTTCTAGTTGTGGGTATTTCTGGGTATTCAAGAGGAATTAACTTCTAGTTGTGGGTATTTCTGGGTATTCAAGAGGAATTAACTTCTAGTTGTGGGTATTTCTGGGTATTCAAGAGGAATTAACTTCTAGTTGTGGGTATTTCTGGGTATTCAAGAGGAATTAACTTCTAGTTGTGGGTATTTTTGGGTATTCAAGAGGAATTAACTTCTAGTTGTGGGTATTTCTGGGTATTCAAGAGGAATTAACTTCTAGTTGTGGGTATTTCTGGGTATTCAAGAGGAATTAACTTCTAGTTGTGGGTATTTCTGGGTATTCAAGAGGAATTAACTTCTAGTTGTGGGTATTTCTGGGTATTCAAGAGGAATTAACTTCTAGTTGTGGGTATTTCTGGGTATTCAAGAGGAATTAACTTCTAGTTGTGGGTATTTCTGGGTATTCAAGAGGAATTAACTTCTAGTTGTGGGTATTTTTGGGTATTCAAGAGGAATTAACTTCTAGTTGTGGGTATTTCTGGGTATTCAAGAGGAATTAACTTCTAGTTGTGGGTATTTCTGGGTATTCAAGAGGAATTAACTTCTAGTTGTGGGTATTTTTGGGTATTCAAGAGGAATTAGCTTCTAGTTGTGGGTATTTCTGGGTATTCAAGAGGAATTAACTTCTAGTTATGGGTATTTCTGGGTATTCAAGAGGAATTAACTTCTAGTTGTGGGTATTTCTGGGTATTCAAGAGAAATTAACTTCTAGTTGTGGGTATTTCTGGGTATTAAAGAGGAATTAACTTCTAGTTGTGGGTATTTATGGGTATTCAAGAGGAATTAACTTCTAGTTGTGGGTATTTCTGGGTATTCAAGAGGAATTAACTTCTAGTCGTGGGTATTTCTGGGTATTCAAGAGGAATTAACTTCTAGTTGTGGGCATTTCTGGGTATTCAAGAGGAATTAACTTCTAGTTGTGGGTATTTCTGGGTATTCAAGAGGAATTAACTTCTAGTCGTGGGTATTTCTGGGTATTCAAGAGGAATTAACTTCTAGTTATGGGTATTTCTGGGTATTCAAGAGGAATTAACTTCTAGTCGTGGGTATCTCTGGGTATTCATAAAGAACAAACTTCTAGTCGTGGGTATTTCTGGGTATTCAAGAGGAATTAACTTCTAGTCGTGGGTATCTCTGGGTATTCATAAAGAACAAACTTCTAGTCGTGGGTATTTCTGGGTATTTAAGAGGAACAAACTTCTAGTCGTGGGTATTTGTGGGTATTCAAGAACCAACTTATGCAAAATCTTGGTAGTAGACACTCATCTTACAATACAGTAGGATGAAAGGTCACTTACAGCTTTTCTTCAAGTTCCAGCACCTCAATAAAATTCCTAAATTCACGATGTGTTTTTACACTTGTCTGAATAAAATTCACAACTTCTAAAAGGCAATTTATGACATTGTTGAACTTGAAGTGATTGTTTACTAAATGTTCAAGGTGGATGATACACTGGATGAAGAGACATTCACGATAGTTGAGATTATGTGTCAAAATACTGACCAACTAGGTCAGTATTTTGACCTATCATAGTTTATACAATGGTAGTTGACCATTTAATAAACCTTTGTTAAGTGAATTTTTGATGTCAGTAAGTTATGTGGGTTTCTTTAAGCTTATCAGTGTAACAGTGAACAAATATAGCTGAGGGATATCTGGAATGCCTGTAGAGTCATCCAGTGCTATGCTGCGAGTAACACAGCTTTCACATCACTGCAGTGAACATACGATTGTTGAACTAATTTCAGAGATGCGTCTCTCAGTAGTGAGGCAGGAGACAGGAATCTGTTCTATTGCCTGTTTAAATTTGGAGTTCTGTTGAACGAGAATTGCGATCACATCACTAATATTCTTTTTAACAAATTCTCCGTGACTGTAAGGTAGTTTACTTCGAGAAATATTCTAAGCTATAACAACACTAGCTTCAGTAAACAAATCACTTTGTTTGCAGAGGTAAAATAAGATATTTATCTTAATTTTAAATGAGTTCTTGCTAATTGACCAGTTTTACGTATTATATATATATATATATATATATATATATATATATATATATATATATATATATATATATATATATATATATATATATATATATATATATATATATTGCAGTTCTGATTCAGGACGAAATTCAGATGCATTTTTATGCTTACATTCGTGGTGAGGTTTTAAATTACTATCTTTAAAGTGAGTGATGTTGTATGACAGATAAGGTATAGAGCCTCTTCACCCTTAACAGTACAAACAAAATCGTCCTCCCATTGTTGGTACACACTTTCTTGTTCGCATTTCCGTTTTATACTCTTCTGGTCAATTAGCAAGAACTCATTTAAAATTAAGTCCTTTCTAAAATTTTCTCTTATACATTTAAATAAATATTTTTTCCATTTATGTTAATGTAAAAATTAATAATCTAGTACCAAAGAACTTTAGAAAACTTACCTGACCTTATTATAATAAGCATAATTTAATTTAGCCCAATACGACTAAATATATTTTAGATAAGTTTACAATGATTTAATAATAAACAAAGACAATGAAATATATTTTTTCTTTAAATTCAGAATGCGAAATTATTGCATACACAAATTTTCGCTTGCCTTATTCGGCAAGAAGAGCATTGCTATTTAAGCCAAAATCGCAAGTTTTACCTATTCGGCACAACATGTATATATATGTCGTGCACATTTCTTGCTCTGACACATTTCTATCGTCTTGATGAAGTCAAGACACAGCGTCCTCACATCTCTGTCATCAGGAATGATGACTGTATCTGACTGTGTCCTCCGAGTCATGATGAGCCTGGAGAAGCCTTCCTCTTGTGTCCTCAAGCATCTTCTCAAGTAACACATACCTACACAGGTGGCAATCCTCTCCACAGGTAGCACACCTCTCCACAGGTAGTCCACCTCTCCACAGGTAGCACACCTCTCCACAGGTAGCACACCTCTCCACAGGTAGCACACCTCTCCACAGGTAGCACACCTCTTCACATCTCTGTCATCAGGAATGATGACTGTATCTGACCTCCGAGTCACAGGCAGTAACACATACCTACACACACCTCTCCACAGGTAGCACACACAGGTCTCCACACACCTCTCCACAGGTAGCACACCTCTCCACAGGTAGCACACCTCTCCACAGGTAGCACACCTCTCCACAGGTAGCACACCTTCCCACAGGCAGCACACCTCTCCACAGGTAGCACACCTCTTCACAGGTAGCACACCTCTCCACAGGTAGCACACCTCTTCACAGGTAGCACACCTCTTCACAGGTAGCACACCTCTTCACAGGTAGCACACCTCTCCACAGGTAGCACACCTTCCCACAGGTAGCACACCTCTCCACAGGTAGCACACCTCTCCACAGGTAGCACACCTCTCCACAGGTAGCACACCTCTCCACAGGTAGCACACCTCTCCACAGGTAGCACACCTCTCCACAGGTAGCACACCTCTCCACAGGTAGCACACCTCTCCACAGGTAGCACACCTTCCCACAGGTAGCACACCTCTCCACAGGTAGCACACCTCTCCACAGGTAGCACACCTCTCCACAGGTAGCACACCTCTCCACAGGTAGCACACCTCTCCACAGGTAGTCCACCTCCCCACAGGTAGCACACCTCTTCACAGGTAGCACACCTCTCCACAGGTAGCACACCTCTTCACAGGTATCACACCTTCCCACAGGTAGCACACCTCTCCACAGGTAGCACACCTCCCCACAGGTAGCACACCTCTCCACAGGTAGCACACCTCTCCACAGGTAGTACACCTCTTCACAGGTAGCACACCTCTCCACAGGTAGTCCACCTCCCCACAGGTAGCACACCTCTCCACAGGTAGTCCACCTACCCACAGGTAGCACACCTCTCCACAGGTAGTACACCTCTTCACAGGTAGCACACCTCTCCACAGGTAGCACACCTCTCCACAGGTAGCACACCTCTCCACAGGTAGCACACCTCTCCACAGGTAGCACACCTCTCCACAGGTAGCACACCTCTCCACAGGTAGCACACCTCTCCACAGGTAGCACACCTTCCCACAGGTAGCACACCTCTCCACAGGTAGCACACCTCTCCACAGGTAGCACACCTCTCCACAGGTAGCACACCTCTCCACAGGTAGCACACCAGGTAGTACACCTCTTTACAGGTAGCACACCTCTCCACAGGTAGCACTCCTCTCCACAGGTAGCACACAGGTAGCACACCTCTCCACAGGTAGCACACCTCTCCACAGGTAGCACACCTCTCCACAGGTAGCACACCTCTCCACAGGTAGCACACCTCTCCACAGGTAGCACACCTCTCCACAGGTAGCACACCTTCCCACAGGTAGCACACCTCTTCACAGGTAGCACACCTCTTCACAGGTAGCACACCTCTCCACAGATAGCACACTTCTCCACAGGTAGCACACCTCTCCACAGGTAGCACACCTCTCCACAGGTAGTACACCTCTCCACAGGTAGCACACCTCTCCACAGGTAGTACACCTCTCCACAGGTAGTACACCTCTCCACATGTAGCACACCTCTCCACAGGTAGCACACCTCTCCACAGGTAGCACACCTCTCCACAGGTAGCACACCTCTCCCTCTCCACAGGTAGCACACCTCTCCACAGGTAGCACACCTCCACAGGTCTTCCCACAGGTAGCACACCTCTCCACAGGTAGCACACCTCTCCACAGGTAGCACACCTCTCCACAGGTAGCACACCTCTCCACAGGTAGCACACCTCTCCACAGGTAGCACACCTCTCCACAGGTAGCACACCTCTCCACAGGTAGCACACCTCTCCACAGGTAGCACACCTCTCCACAGGTAGCACACTTTCCCACAGGTAGCACACCTCTCCACAGGTAGCACACCTCTCCACAGGTAGCACACCTCTCCACAGGTAGCACACCTCCCCACAGGTTCTCCACAGGTAGCACACCTCTCCACAGGTAGCACACCTTCCCACAGGTAGCACACCTCTCCACAGGTAGCACACCTCTCCACAGGTAGCACACCTCTCCACAGGTAGCACACCTTCCCACAGGTAGCACACCTCTTCACAGGTAGAACACCTCTCCACAGGTAGCACACCTCTTCACAGGTAGAACACCTCTCCACAGGTAGCACACCTCTTCACAGGTTACATAGAGTCACTTGCCCTGGAGGTTCTACTTAAGTCAGCTGCTTCCAGAACTTGACCAAACTTGTTCTCAGGTTACCCAGGAATTTTCGCCACAGTCTGGTGCATTGTTTTCTCCACGAGTGAAACATCTGTTCAATATCTTATCTTTTTATTTTTTGGATAAACGTAGAGGTTATTTCACGAGGTGACATCATAACATAAATCGTACCCAACGGTCAATCAGGACGATGTAAGGTCAGCCAGGGGACCCACAGACAGTCAAGTCAGTCAGGACAACCCAGACGGACTGGACAGCAGTTATAAACAGCTCAGTATATTAGTATATGTCTGTATTATGAACATTGGTATAGTATGACCTGCTTCCTGGTCGTAATGGGCATCATAATGAAGCAAATTAACTCAGCAATAGTATAAAAGTTGTATTTCCTGCACCAGATATAATTTGCTAGATATCTACATGTACACTTATGTACACTATGTACAGAGGGTTTATATTAAGCGTACCACACGCTGACAAGATGGCGAAAACAGAAGCCAGAGAGAGTGCACCGTATCAACCAGCAGCTCAGACAAGTCTGTTAATTCGCTTGGCACAGGTGAATCACGTTGCTTCAGCTTTGGTGGGCTTGTCTGTGATTGGCCAATGAATCAAAGTACTGATTTAACGATGGGTATCCTATTGATCGTTAATCCCTTATCACCCGGCTCGCTGGTTGGGAGGCAGCCTATATGGGAGTGTGACATACGCCGAATAAATTGCAACATACTCTTTGCATGCCACAGTCTGTAGCTTTATTCTTTGCCTCGGTAGTGTCGCTGCCTCGCTACCAGCCAGCTGTATGTAGCTTCACTGCCTCGCTATCAGCCAGCTGTTTGTAGCTTCACTGCCTCGCTATCAGCCAGCTGTTTGTAGCTTCACTGCCTCGCTATCAGCCAGCTGTATGTAGCGTCACTGCCTCGCTACCAGCCAGCTGTATGTAGCGTCACTGCCTCGCTACCAGCCAGCTGTATGTAGCGTCACTGCCTCGCTACCAGTCAGCTGTATGTAGCTTCACTGCCTCGCTACCAGCCAGCTGTATGTAGCGTCACTGCCTCGCTACCAGCCAGCTGTATGTAGCGTCACTGCCTCGCTACCAGCCAGCTGTATGTAGCTTCACTGCCTCGCTACCAGCCAGCTGTCTGTAGTGTCACTGCCTCGCTATCAGCCAGCTGTATGTAGCGTCACTGCCTTGCTATCAGCCAGCTGTATGTAGCTTCACTGCCTCGCTATCAGCCAGCTGTATGTAGCTTCACTGCCTCGCTACCAGCCAGCTGTATGTAGCGTCACTGCCTCGCTATCAGCCAGCTGTATGTAGCTTCACTGCCTCGCTATAAGCCAGCTGTCTGTAGCGTCACTGCCTCGCTATCAGCCAGCTGTATGTAGCTTCACTGCCTCGCTATCAGCCAGCTGTCTGTAGCGTCACTTCCTCGCTATCAGCCAGCTGTATGTAGCTTCACTGCCTCGCTATCAGCCAGCTGTCTGTAGCGTCACTGCCTCGCTACCAGCCAGCTGTATGTAGCTTCACTGCCTCGCTACCAGCCAGCTGTATGTAGCTTCACTGCCTCGCTATCAGCCAGCTGTATGTAGCTTCACTGCCTCGCTACCAGCCAGCTGTATGTAGCTTCACTGCCTCGCTATCAGCCAGCTGTATGTAGCTTCACTGCCTCGCTATCAGCCAGCTGTATGTAGCTTCACTGCCTCGCTACAAGCCAGCTGTATGTAGCTTCACTGCCTCGCTATCAGCCAGCTGTCTGTAGCGTCACTGCCTCGCTATCAGCCAGCTGTATGTAGCTTCACTGCCTCGCTATCAGCCAGCTGTCTGTAGCGTCACTGCCTCGCTATCAGCCAGCTGTATGTAGCTTCACTGCCTCGCTATCAGCCAGCTGTCTGTAGCGTCACTGCCTCGCTATCAGCCAGCTGTATGTAGCTTCACTGCCTCGCTATCAGCCAGCTGTCTGTAGCGTCACTGCCTCGCTATCAGCCAGCTGTATGTAGCTTCACTGCCTCGCTATCAGCCAGCTGTCTGTAGCGTCACTGCCTCGCTATCAGCCAGCTGTCTGTAGCTTCACTGCCTCGCTATCAGCCAGCTGTCTGTAGCGTCACTGCCTCGCTACCAGCCAGCTGTTTGTAGCACCATCTGAGAAGCAAGAGTAGCAAGACCTGTGGTAGTAGATAAAGGGTTCAGAGAACCGACAAGTTGATAGACATATGTGCAACTCTTGGGTATCTTTATTGAGGAAACGTTGCACCACACAGTGGCTTCATCAGTCAGTCTTGTAAAGATTGGTGGACTGATTACATCGACTCCAGGCAGAGGGACTGATTACCTCAAACTCCTTCTGATCTTTACCACTCTTCTTTGCATTAGACTGATGAAGCTACTGTGTGGCGAAACGTTTTGTCAGTAAAGATACCCAGGTGTTGCACAGGTGTCTAATGTGGTAGCAGCCTTCAGTACTTGTCAGTTGCTTGCTGACAGTTGTAAGCACTTGTCAGTTGCTTGCTGACAGTGGTAAGCACTCGTCAGTTGCTTGATGACAGTGGTAAGCACTTGTCAGTTGCTTGCTGACAGTTGTAGGCACTTGTCAGTTGCTTGCTGACAGTGGTAAGCACTCGTCAGTTGCTTGCTGACAGTGGTAAGCACTCGTCAGTTGCTTGCTGACAGTGGTAAGCACTTGTCAGTTGCTTGCTGACAGTGGCAAGCACTTGTCAGTTGCTTGCTGACAGTGGTAAGCACTTGTCAGTTGCTTGCTGACAGTGGCAAGCACTTGTCAGTTTCTTGCTGACAGTGGTAAGCACTTGTCAGTTGCTTGCTGACAGTGGTAAGCACTTGTCAATTGCTTGCTGACAGTGGTAAGCACTTGTCAGTTGCTTGCTGACAGTGGTAAGTACTTGTCAGTTGCTTGCTGACAGTGGTAAGCACTTGTCAGTTGCTTGCTGACAGTGGTAAGCACTTGTCAGTTGCTTGCTGACAGTGGTAAGCACTTGTCAGTTGCTTGCTGACAGTGGTAAGCATTTCTTCTCCAGTATTGTGAGTTCAACCTTCCTGATTTTCTCACTTGTTCCTGAGCTCAGCGTTGTGCGCAAGAGTCTCTCTGTGATGCTGACGTCTTAGGTACTTGCTTATTTACCCTCACAGAAGATGAGATGCTGACATATTAGGCTTGTCGACTCTCAGAGCAGATACATCCTGCTTCGCTGACTTTCTTGAAATTTCTGGCGAGTTTTATCTTTGGCAGTAATACTACCAAGCAGTTTTTTCTCTGTTGAGGAGGGGAGGGGCATATTTTCCTGGTAGGTGGTTTTTCAACCAGGCTGTTGTTGGTGGTGACCTTCTTTCCCATTATATGGGCAATGTCTGTGTACACTAATATTAGTTCCCTCTCACCTAACACCCTCACTTGGGTGTTAGTCAACACCATTGTTAACGAGGAGCTGATCAAAATATCGACTTGGATGACAGCCAATAAACTTACGCTTAACACTGACAAAACCTACTATATTATGTTTGGTAGCAGAGCAGGAGATGCACAAATTAACATTAAGATCGACAACACTCTAATTACCAGACATAATGAGGGCAAATTCCTAGGCCTATACCTTGACAACAACCTGAATTTCAGCACCCATATCCAACACATAACCAAAAAGTATCCAAAACGGTTGGGATCCTCTCCAAGATACGATACTACGTGCCGCAAAATGCCCTTCTCACACTATACCACTCACTTATTTATCCATACCTCACCTATGCTATTTGTGCTTGGGGATCAACTGCAGCAACACACCTAAACCCAATAATAACCCAACAAAAAGCTGCAGTAAGAATAATCACTAAATCCCATCCCTGGCAACACCCCCCCCCCACTCTTCATAGATCTAAACTTACTCCCTGTTCAGTACATCCACACTTACTACTGTGCAATCTACATCTACAGGACCTTAAACTCCAATATCAACCTTGACCTAAAACGCTTTCTTGATAGTTGTGACAGAACCCACAGGCATAACACCAGACACAAACTTCTCTACGACATTCCCCGTGTCCGACTAAACCTTTACAAAAATTCAATGTATGTCAAAGGCCCTAAAATCTGGAACACCCTACCTGAGAACTCTAGAACTGCAGACACATTCATCACCTTCAAAACTACCATTAGAAAACATCTTATCTCCCTGATAAACCCCATCAACTAACTACACGAATACCACCTGGTGGTTCACACTTACACTCACTCACCCATTTGACCATAAACAGAAATATTAATCTCAATCTTAAAATAATGAATCCTATGATACTCCAATACTGAAACTATGTACTGTGCCAAAACAAAAGCATTCACATTGCTAAACTCACAAACTAGTATTTAGTCACTTAGCCATAATACCAACTTACCTCATAATTTGTAATATTTTACAATTAAGAATTAAACTAAGTCTGCCCGAAATGCCTAGCCATGCTAAGCGTTCTAGTGGTACACTCTGTAATCATTATTTAACTACATGTAAACCACACAACAACCAAATTCTGTAAATTCAACATTGTAATCTTTATAGAGAATAAACTTTGAATTTGAATTTGAACTACCGCAGGGGGGACCATGAGTAGGGTGAGAGTCGTGGTTGAATCACCAGACACTTGCTTCATCTGGTCACCCAGAAACAAACAAGTACCTGGACGTTCGTTGTGACGCTGAATTCAAGTCTGAACCTTGTGGTGCTCGGTTTGAACTTTCTGAAGCTACTTTACCAAGACACAGTCATGTGATAATGGTACGCAGTACTGACACGTTGATAGGTAAGACACAAGTGAAATATTTAGGCAACTTTATTCCGATACGTTTCGCCTACACAGTAGGCTTCTTCAGTCGAGTACAGAAGAGTCAACACTAGCAGCAGAGATGTGAAGATGATGTAATCAGTCTATCAGTCTTGAAGACATAATTTAGAGGTGGTCAGTCCCTCCCAGGCTGAGGGACTGATTACCTCAAAATCCTGATCTTCACTATTCTTTGTATAGGACTGATGAAGCCACTGTATGGCGAAACGTTTTACTCAATAAAGACACCCAAGTGTCGCACATGTGTTTAATTTATCAAAGAAACTACAGTTCTGGCTCCTCTCTGGTGTTACGTGTGTTTACTCTCCAACATCCACATGTACAGTGTTTGCAGGAGACCCGGTACTGCGCCCAGTCAACCACGGTGCTTACAACACGAATATGCTACAGGCAGCATCAGCTGTGACTTTGTAGATGAATGGTTCAGAGAACCGACATGTTGATAAATTAGACACATGTGCAACTCTTGGGTATCTTTATTGAGGAAACGTTTCGCCACACAGTGGCTTCATCAGTCCATACGTAGGAGAAACTTGAAGAACAGGAGAATGAGGTAATCAGTCCCTCAACCTTGAGTCGATGTGGTCAGTCCATCAGTCTTGAATAGAATACGGCATATGAGCGGAGAAGCAGCTTATAAACTGTATGGCAGGAGAGGTGCACATTGAACAAATGTGACACCACCTATGACTGCTGCACCTCTCCTGCCATACGGTTTATAAGCTGCTTCTCCGCTGATATGCCGTATTCTATTCAAGACTGATGGTCTGAACACATCGACTCAAGGTTGAGGGAGTGATCACCTCATTCTCCTCCTGTTCTTCAAGTTTCTCCTACGTATGGACTGATGAAGCCACTGTGTGTCGAAACGTTTCCTCAATAAAGATACCCAAGAGTTGCACATGTGTCTAATTTATCAGCTGTGACTTTGTTGCACCAGCGACACCAGCTGTGACTTGGCTGTACCAGCGGCACCAGCTGTAACCCTACTGTCTCATCACACAACCTCAGAGAAGTGTTGGTTGTAAAATCACCCTTTTCGATCAATCTGACTATTTTTGCATTTACTGTGTACATGGTCAAAATCTTGATCTCAGAAACGTTTACTGATTCTGTTTGACAGCAGCTGTTTGATCAGTCAGACTGTGAATGTCGACACTAATTCACGGATCTTCTTTCACAGGTCAGGTGAATGATCAGCCTTCTGCAAGGAGGCAAACTGTGATTACTGTAAGTACTAATATTAATATTGTCTTTATATAGCAGTAGTAGTAGTAGTAGTAATAGCAATAGTAGCAGTATTAGTAATAGCAGTAGTGTGACGATGTCAGTCATTCAACCTATTTATTCAGCATAGTCAACCGTAGGACGGAAGCTCAGTTCTCCATCACACTCAAAGATATGTGGTGTCTAAGAGTGCAAGATACCGTGAGTCCCTCGTGAGTGAGGAGAGTTATTAGTCAGCATCCAGTCCACCCTCCATGTACGTTACTTTCCAATAACCTCACACGCAGTTTTCTGGACTCGGTGTTATTGTGTCAGTGGAAAGCTTAATATTAATAAGAACAACAGACATAAGCAGGGAAAAATTCACGCAAGATGGAATTGGAAAGGAAGTTGATCATTTGCTCCAGAAAGCTAGGATAATCCTTAGGTGGTCTCAGGAGTTACGTGCTAATACTCTAGTTTCTCCCCGTCATGGCTAGAGGACGCAACAGTCTTATAAGATCTGACGATGACAATCATGCTGAAGCCAAGGATACACGTATTCACTTCTCAAGTATCCTATAATCAACATTGCCCAGGTGACTGCCACCATTAATAATTCTGCATGTACCTGGTTGTTGCTGCTGTGACTTGCTCAGTCGGGTGCTGATGGCAGACTGCCAACATTGGTGCAGCTGAATTGATAAAGCTTCTGCTGTCAAACTGATCTGTTCATTCCGAGAGGTAAACACGGCTGTAGGCTGCGAGCTGACGTGGAGTGTGTCGAGGGAGGACCACCTCTAGTAGGAGCTGAGGAAAGTGTCTGTGCCGAAGACTGGAGGTTTTACACAGACGGTGCAGGTATTCTCTACCTTCAGAATGTACTGTTTAGTGTCAAACTGTAATAATAGACGGTATGGGACTATCAGAAAGTTGTTCTTGATAAACAAGCGAGAGCAGCAATTGCAAACTTAGAGTAAAAAAATTTTGAATATATTGGTATAATTTTTTTTCCTGTAAGAAACACCACAGTGATTTTGAATAAAATCAACAACAATGTGTCTGTCGTAGCCTTGTTTGCTACTTGTGACCTTACTAGGCGGAAACACGATATCTACTGCAACCGGGAAACAGAGGAAGAAGCTTGTGGTGACGATATTCCACGCGGTTGATGCGACAAGATTTATGTGGAAGATACAAAGTCCTGGGCATGGCGGAACGTATGGGCAAGTCTCAAGTCTCCTAGTACCTGCTGCCGCTCTTCACCTAGCAGTAAATAGATGGCCAGGAGTTAGTTGTCTATACTGGGGCTCATCATAAAGATCCACAATGGAAATAAGGAGCACCAGTCTTATTATAGTGTTGTTACCCTGGGTTATTAACCCTCCTGGGTAAAACTGATAAGAAAGTGCTGGGCATGCTTTACCTGTAACATCAATACACAAGTAACCCGCACATAGGAGAGAGAAGCTTATGACGAGGTTTCAGTCCGATTTGGACCATTTACTAACACAAGAGAAGGAGGGAGCCAGAGTATACAGGCGAGGGGGACAGGGACGGGAGAGAGAAGAAGTAGTGGTAGTGGTAATGCTGGTAGTGATAGTGGTAATGCTGGTAGTTGAAGTAATAGTAGTAGTAGAAAGTAGTGAGAGTAGTTTTAGTGACACAAAAGATAGAAAGGGGAGTGAAGGGAAGCAGTATTAGTAGTAAAAGGTAGAAGTAGTAGAAGTAAAGGAGTGAATGTCATAGTAGTAGTAGTAGTAGAAGTGGGGAAAGTCCAAAGACAAGAAAAAGGAGCACTGCAAGAGAGCTACGGAACAAGAAGGAGTAGGACCAAAAACAGGAGAGAACACACTAGACAGAAGAAAGGAAAACAAAAAAAAAAAAGAAATAATGAAAAACAGGAAAGGAGAAGAGGTAATGAAGAGGAGAAGCATAGATGAGGTTAAGTCACGAGTGTTCTGAAGTTTGGTATTGTGCCTTTTCGTTATTTAGAAAATAAATGCTTCCTGTTGCGCCCCCACCAGGATCACCCGCCAGGACCGTTCCAGCTCCCACAGTTTATTTCTTAGCTCGTCCCAAAGCACCTCGTCAGTCAGTATACCTGCTGCTAGCCTCCAGGGCGTTGCCTGAGCCTCGCCTCCGTCAGTACACCTGCTGCTAGAATTACTTCCGTTGCCTGAGCCTCGCCTACATTAGTAGACCTCAAGCAGTAGCGTTGCCTGAGGTCCTCCTGTACCCCCAGTAGTGTACATCTCTCTTGTAACATGGTGATGTTGACCATGTTACACCAAGTTAGGATCATCCTGCGCTCCAAGTTATTCCGGGTAAGTTCCTCTAACTTCAACCTCTGCCCAACTGTTGCAACTTAGCCCCCCTCAGTTTCAGAACCATCCTGCAAGGTGAAATTACCTTCAACTCTCCTGTACTTCAAGCAACTTTTCAAGGTCCTGCCTTCCAGTGACCCTGAAAAGAAAGTTTTAAAGATTAGGGCGGGACCTTCCAGAGTGGTCTGGAGTCTGGACTGCTGGATGTAGTAACTCTACCGTAGTTGTTCCTTCTTGTATTAAAGCAGCAACACCTTCACTTCTACAAGTGTTGTAGCTGCTACTTCGTGTATTGTAGTTGTACTACCACAACACTAGTTACACTACTACAAGACTAGTTCCACTACCAGAAGACTAGTTCCACTACCATAAGACTAGTTCCACTACCAGAAGACTAGTTCCATTACCACACAACACTAGTTACACTACCACACAACACTAGTTCCACTACCACACAACACTAGTTCCACTACCACACAACACTAGTTCCACTACCACACAACACTAGTTATACTAACACACAACACTAGTTACACTACCACACAACACTAGTTACACTAACACACAACACTAGTTACACTAACACACAACACTAGTTCCACTACCACACAACACTAGTTCCACTACCACACAACACTAGTTACACTACCACACAACACTAGTTCCACTAACACACAACACTAGTTACACTACCACACAACACTAGTTACACTACTACAAAACACTAGTTACACTAACACACAACACTAGTTACACTACCACACAACACTAGTTACACTAACACACAACACTAGTTACACTACCACACAACACTAGTTACACTAACACACAACACTAGTTACACTACCACACAACACTAGTTACACTACTACACAACACTAGTTACACTAACACACAACACTAGTTACACTAACACACAACACTAGTTACACTACTACACAACACTAGTTACACTAACACACAACACTAGTTACACTAACACACAACACTAGTTACACTAACACACAACACTAGTTACACTAACACACAACACTAGTTACACTAACACACAACACTAGTTATAATCATCATTCTGGTCGCACTTTTTATTAGTATTAGCTTAGAATAAATAACTATACGTAGATACTTGTTAATGAACGTTAAGCGACGTTAACCTAACCTAGTTCCTAACTAAACCTTATCTAACCTAACACAGCCTGACCCAGCCTGACGTAATATAAACTAACCTACTGTAACTTAACATATACTAACCTAACCTAACCTAACCTAACCTAACCTAACCTAACCTAACCGAACCTAACCTAACCTAACCTAACCGAACCTAACCTAACCTAACATATACTAACCTAACCTAACCTAACCTAACCTAACCTAACCGAACCTAACCTAACCTAACCTAACCTAACCTAACATATACTAACCTAACCTAACCTAACCTAACCTAACATATACTAACCTAACCTAACCTAACCTAACCGAACCTAACCTAACCTAAAGTAACCGAACCTAACCTAACCTAACATATACTAACCTAACCTAACCTAACCTAACCTAACATATACTAACCTAACCTAACCTAACCTAACCTAACCTAACCTAACCCGACCTGACATAAACTAATATGGCCTAACATAAACTAACTTGACCTAACATTAAACTAAGCTGACCTAACATGAACTAAGATGACCTAACATGAGCTAAGCTGACCTGACATGAACTAAGTTGATCTAACATGAACTAAGCTGACCTAACATTAAACTAAGCTGACCTAACATGAACTAAGATGACCTAACATGAGCTAAGCTGACCTGACATGAACTAAGCTGACCTAACATGAACTAAGCTGACCTAACATTAAACTAAGCTGACCTAACATGAACTAAGCCGACCGAACATAAACTAAGATGACCTAACATGAGCTAAGCTGACCTAACATGAACTAAGCTGACCTAACATTAAACTAAGCTGACCTAACATTAAACTAAGCTGGCCTAACATGAACTAAGCCGACCTAACATGAACTAAGCTGACCTAACATTAAACTAAGCTGGCCTAACATGAACTAAGCCGACCTAACATGAACTAAGCTGACCTAACATGAACTAAGCTGACCTAACATTAAACTAAGCTGGCCTAACATAAACTAACCTAACATTTAACTAAGCTGACCTATCATAAACTAAGCTGACCTAATATGAACTAAGCTGACTTAACATTAAACTAAGCTGACCTAACATAAACTAACCTGACCTAACATTAAACTAAGCTGACCTAACATTAAACTAAGCTGATCTAGCATGAACTAACCTAACATTAAACTAAGCTGACCTAACATGAACTAAGCTGATCTAACATTAAACTAAGCTGACCTAACATGAACTAAGCTGACCTAACATGAACTAAGCTGACCTAGCATGAACTAACCTAACATTAAACTAAGCTGACCTAACATGAACTAAGCTGACCTAACATGAACTAAGCTGACCTAACATGAACTAACCTAACCTAACATTAAACTAAGCCGACCCAACATGAACTAAGCTGACCTAACATAAACTAAGCTGACCTAACATTAAACTAAGCTGACCTAACATGAACTAAGCTGACCTAACATGAACTAAGCTGACCTAACATGAACTAAGCGACCTAACATGAACTAACCTAACCTAACATTAAACTAAGCTGACCTAACATGAACTAAGCTGACCTAACATGAACTAAGCTGACCTAACATGAACTAAGCGACCTAACATGAACTAACCTAACCTAACATTAAACTAAGCTGACCTAACATGAATTAACCTAACATGAACTAAGCTGACCTAACATAAACTAAGCTGACCTAACATTAAACTAAGCTGACCTAACATGAACTAAGATGACCTAACATGAACTAAGCTGACCTAACATAAACTAAGTTGACCTAACATTAAACTAAGCTGACCTAACATGAACTAAGCTGACCTAACATTAAACTAAGCTGACCTAACATGAACTAAGATGACCTAACATGAACTAAGCTGACCTAACATAAACTAAGTTGACCTAACATGAACTAAACTCACCAACATGAACTAAGCTGACCTAACATGAATTAACCTAACATGAACTAAGCTGACCTAACATTAAACTAAGCCGACTTGACATGAACTAAGCTGACCCAACATGAACTAAGCCGACCTGACATGAACTAAGCTGACCCAACATGAACTAAGCTGATCTAACGTGAACTAAGCTGACCTAACATTAAACTAAGCTGACCCAACATGAACTAAGCTGACTTAACATTAAACTAAGCTGACCCAACATGAACTAAGCCGACCTAACATGAACTAAGCTGACCTAACATAAACTAAGCTGACCTATCATGAACTAAGCTGACCTAACATCAAACTAAGCCGACCTGACATGAACTAAGCCGACTTAACATGAACTAAGCCGACCTAACATGAACTAAGGCGACCTAACAAGAACTAAGCTGACCTAACATGAACTAAGCTGACCTAACATTAAACTAAGCCGACCTAACATGAACTAAGCCGACCTAACATGAACTAAGCCGACCTAACATGAACTAAGCCGACCTAACATGAACTAAGCCGACCTAACATGAACTAAGCTGACCTAACATGAACTAAGCTGACCTAACATGAACTAAGCCGACCTAACATGAACTAAGCTGACCTAACCTAACTAATATAATTTAGAATCCACAGTAATAAGTGTTAATAATGGCGTAGGAACAACGGAACTGTTATACTCTTAATGTGCAGTAATTAAAACAGATTTGTCTCACTGGTAATTACGGGTCTAATTATAGGTAAATATGTAATTAACTCAGTTATTGTTAGTTAGGTGTGTTAGAGAGGTGTGATAACGACCCTCTTTGATGACAACTCTTAGGTGATGACTGGTGGTGTTTGGTGATGTCTGGTGATGTCTGGTGGTGTCTGGTGGTGTCTGGTGATGTCTGGTGATGTCTGGTGGTGTCTGGTGGTGTCTGGTGGTGTCTGGTGGTGTCTGGTGGTGTCTGGTGATGACTGGTGATGACTGGTGGTGTCTGGTGGTGTCTGGTGGTGTCTGGTGGTGTCTGGTGGTATCTGGTGATGACTGGTGATGACTGGTGTCTGGTGGTGTCTGGTGGTGTCTGGTGGTGTCTGGTGGTGTCTGGTGGTCTCTGGTGGTCTCTGGTGATGACTGGTGATGACTGGTGATGACTGGTGATGACTGGTGGTGTCTGGTGGTGTCTGGTGGTGTCTGGTGGTGTCTGGCGAAAGCTAATGATGACTGTAGATGATTGATGGTGACTGGTTGTGACTGGTCATAACTCTTGATGGTGACTGATGATGACTTGTAAATGACTAATGATAATTGATGATAACTAGTGATGATTGATGATGACTTAATTTTTTGTGATAACTACTGATGATTGGTGATGACTGATGACGTTTGGTGGTGACTGGCGATGATTGATGATCACTGGTTATGACTGGTGATCACTGATGATAACGGATGTTGATTGATGACTGATGATAACTCTTGGTGACTGATGGTAACTGATGATAACTTGTGATGACTGGTGATAGTTTCTGGTGACTGATGATGACTGATAATGACCGGTGATGACTGATGATGACTGGTGATGACCGGTGATGACTGATGATGACTGGTGATGACCGGTGATGACTGATGATAACTGGTGGTGAATAATGATGATTCGAGATGGCTAGAACACTGGTTTATTCACCTTCTATCAAGGCTGAGAGACTGATCACCTTCTATCTAGGCTGAAGGACTGATGATCACCTTCCATCTAGCCAAGCGATCCCCAGAGTGGTCAATATCGATCCCTAAGGGGATGAGACTATCTCTGAGGGGTTGATAAATGGCTGGGGATCAAAAGTAGGTCAGTAAATGTCTGGGGACGTGCTCTGCTTTGTGTATCTGTGACCTTCCATAAATTACACCCAGACTTTAAAACACGCATCGAGCACCTGCAGAAAATTCTTGTTCTTGACTGAATTCTTACACCAGATATTAACTCTTAGTTGCAGGAGGAACTCTCTGACATGACTATACATCTCGAAACTAAAGAAATGTTCAGAAGCGTAAGATTGAATGAGTATTGGAACAATGTAAATACTGTTGGTAAATAACCTTCGGCTCTGTGCAATGCTTGAGTCATTTTCACTTGCTTACCCAAGTTGCTACATACTTGAAGGTGGTTCTTGCCATGTAAATGTAACTCTAAGCTGAAGGAAATAATGTAAGATGGAAGAGCCTGGTGACACCATTACAACTCATCAATCACCATATCAGTGATCTTGTTGACAGTCGTCAGATGTCTCCTCACCACTAAAATAAAGGGAATCTTAAATATATCTTTCATAATTTAAATATTACCAATGTTTTATGTAGTTATTATTATTATTATTATTATTATTATTATTATTATTATATTATTATATAATATACCATACATAACATACTACATATATTACACATAACATACCATACATAACAGTATCAACACTCCAGGTAAGAGGGACACAAGTCACTATCAACACTCCAGGTAAGAGGGACACAAGTCACTATCAATACTCCAGCTTAGAGGGACACAAGTCACTATCAATACTCCAGGTAAGAGGGACACAAGTCACTATCAACACTCCAGGTTAGAGGGACACAAGTCACTATCAACACTCCAGGTAAGAGGGACACAAGTCACTATCAACACTCCAGGTAAGAGGGACACAAGTCACTATCAACACTCCAGGTAAGAGGGACACAAGTCACTATCAACACTCCAGGTAAGAGGGACACAAGTCACTATCAACACTCCAGGTTAGAGGGACACAAGTCACTATCAATACTCCAGGTTAGAGGGACACAAGTCACTATCAATACTCCAGGTTAGAGGGACACAAGTCACTATCAATACTCCAGGTTAGAGGGACACAAGTCACTATCAATACTCCAGGTTAGAGGGACACAAGTCACTATCAATACTCCAGCTTAGAGGGACACAAGTCACTATCAATACTCCAGGTAAGAGGGACACAAGTCACTATCAACACTCCAGGTTAGAGGGACACAAGTCACTATCAACACTCCAGGTTAGAGGGACACAAGTCACTATCAACACTCCAGGTTAGAGGGACACAAGTCACTATCAACACTCCAGGTTAGAGGGACTCAAGTCACTATCAACACTCCAGGTTAGAGGGACACAAGTCACTATCAACACTCCAGGTTAGAGGGACACAAGTCACTATCAACACTCCAGGTTAGAGGGACACAAGTCACTATCAACACTCCAGGTTAGAGGGACACAAGTCACTATCAACACTCCAGGTTAGAGGGACACAAGTCACTATCAACACTCCAGGTTAGAGGGACACAAGTCACTATCAACACTCCAGGTTAGAGGGACACAAGTCACTATCAACACTCCAGGTTAGAGGGACACAAGTCACTATCAACACTCCAGGTTAGAGGGACACAAGTCACTATCAACACTCCAGGTTAGAGGGACACAAGTCACTATCAACACTCCAGGTTAGAGGGACACAAGTCACTATCAACACTCCAGGTTAGAGGGACACAAGTCACTATCAACACTCCAGGTTAGAGGGACACAAGTCACTATCAATACTCCAGCTTAGAGGGACACAAGTCACTATCAATACTCCAGGTAAGAGGGACACAAGTCACTATCAACACTCCAGGTTAGAGGGACACAAGTCACTATCAACACTCCAGGTTAGAGGGACACAAGTCACTATCAACACTCCAGGTTAGAGGGACACAAGTCACTATCAACACTCCAGGTTAGAGGGACACAAGTCACTATCAACACTCCAGGTTAGAGGGACACAAGTCACTATCAACACTCCAGGTTAGAGGGACACAAGTCACTATCAATACTCCAGCTTAGAGGGACACAAGTCACTATCAATACTCCAGGTAAGAGGGACACAAGTCACTATCAACACTCCAGGTTAGAGGGACACAAGTCACTATCAACACTCCAGGTTAGAGGGACACAAGTCACTATCAACACTCCAGGTTAGAGGGACACAAGTCACTATCAACACTCCAGGTTAGAGGGACACAAGTCACTATCAACACTCCAGGTTAGAGGGACACAAGTCACTATCAACACTCCAGGTTAGAGGGACACAAGTCACTATCAATACTCCAGCTTAGAGGGACACAAGTCACTATCAATACTCCAGGTAAGAGGGACACAAGTCACTATCAACACTCCAGGTTAGAGGGACACAAGTCACTATCAACACTCCAGGTTAGAGGGACACAAGTCACTATCAACACTCCAGGTTAGAGGGACACAAGTCACTATCAACACTCCAGGTTAGAGGGACACAAGTCACTATCAACACTCCAGGTTAGAGGGACACAAGTCACTATCAACACTCCAGGTTAGAGGGACACAAGTCACTATCAATACTCCAGCTTAGAGGGACACAAGTCACTATCAATACTCCAGGTAAGAGGGACACAAGTCACTATCAACACTCCAGGTTAGAGGGACACAAGTCACTATCAACACTCCAGGTTAGAGGGACACAAGTCACTATCAACACTCCAGGTTAGAGGGACACAAGTCACTATCAACACTCCAGGTTAGAGGGACACAAGTCACTATCAACAAGGACATTCAGAAACTGGAACAACAACTTTCATTAAGCTCCAACAAACAAAAAATTTGGGTATAATATATAAGCAACTATACTGTAAGCAACTATAATCTATATTCTCAGCAATTATTCTCTAAGCAGTTACTGTCTAAATAACTGTGCTGTAAGTGGTCATACTCTCATCAACTACACTCGAAATATTAACATTCCAATCAACTATACTCTAAATGCTTTCAAACTTAAATATTATATACGTAGTTTATAACAAGTTCGTCTGAGACGACGTTACTGCCATCACAGTTGACTGGATCAGTCAAATGTTAATGAAATATTTGTGAAGTTACAGCTCAGAAATGAACAAGATACTTGTGTGTTTGTTTCTATGTGTGTTTGTTTACATGTGTTTGTTTACATGTGTGTTTGTTTACATGTGTGTTTACATGTGTGTTTGTTTACATGTGTGTTTGTTTACATGTGTGTTTACATGTGTGTTTGTTTACATGTGTTTGTTTACATGTGTGTTTGTTTACATGTGTGTTTACATGTGTGTTTGTTTACATGTGTGTTTGTTTACATGTGTGTTTACATGTGTGTTTGTTTACATGTGTGTTTGTTTACATGTGTGTTTACATGTGTGTTTGTTTACATGTGTTTGTTTACATGTGTGTTTGTTTACATGTGTGTTTACATGTGTGTTTGTTTACATGTGTGTTTGTTTACATGTGTGTTTGTTTACATGTGTTTGTTTACATGTGTGTTTGTTTACATGTGTGTTTACATGTGTGTTTGTTTACATGTGTTTGTTTACATGTGTGTTTGTTTACATGTGTGTTTACATGTGTGTTTGTTTACATGTGTGTTTGTTTACATGTGTGTTTGTTTACATGTGTTTGTTTACATGTGTGTTTGTTTACATGTGTGTTTACATGTGTGTTTGTTTACATGTGTGTTTGTTTACATGTGTGTTTACATGTGTGTTTGTTTACATGTGTGTTTACATGTGTGTTTGTTTACATGTGTTTGTTTACATGTGTGTTTGTTTACATGTGCTTGTTTCTATGTGTGTTTGTTTACATGTGTTTGTTTGCATGTGTTTGTTTACATGTGTTTTTGTTTACATGTGTTTGTTTCCATGTGTGTTTGTTTACATGTGTTTGTTTACATATGTTTGTCTACGTGTGTTTGTTTCCATGTGTGTTTGTTTACATGTGTGTTTGTTTACATGTGTGTTTGTTCACATGTGTGTTTGTTCACATGTGTGTTTGTTTACATGTGTGTTTGTTCACATGTGTGTTTGTTCACATGTGTGTTTGTTCACATGTGTGTTTGTTCACATGTGTGTTTGTTTACATGTGTGTTTGTTCACATGTGTGTTTGTTCACATGTGTGTTTGTTCACATGTGTGTTTGTTCACATGTGTGTTTCACATACTGTCTGTGTTCACATACTTGTGTGTTTGTTTACTAGTGTTGCAGTGAAGCCAGAGACAGTGACCTTTTATTGTCCGGTATCCTGCACCAGCTGCACGTCTTACTGTAGCACCAGCTGGTGTTGGCAACCCATGTCTTATTGTAGCACCAGCTGGTGTTGGCAACCCATGTCTTACTGTAGCACCAGCTGGTGTTGGCAACCTATATCTTACTGTAGCACCAGCTGGTGTTGGCAACCCATGTCTTATTGTAGCACCAGCTGGTGTTGGCAACCCATGTCTTACTGTAGCACCAGCTGGTGTTGGCAACCCATGTCTTACTGTAGCACCAGCTGGTGTTGGCAACCCATGTCTTACTGTAGCACCAGCTGGTGTTGGCAACCCATGTCTTACTGTAGCACCAGCTGGTGTTGGAAACCCATGTCTTACTGTAGCACCCATACATACATACACTCATACACACACCACATATACACACCACAAACATACACTCACACATACACACAAATCCATAAACACACACACACACACACACACACACACACACACACACACAGAGGAAGGTGGACAACCTTGGCATTTGCATGTTGATCAACAGTGCCACACTGGCACCCTGCAAGGTGGGTGCTTGCATACTGGTGAAGGGCTCTTTATCCAATGAAATGGAGCTCTGCTCCCTTTCCTTGTCTCAAACAAGATTCTCTCCACAAGGGTGACAGTAAAACAATTGCAAAGAATCACAGGCCCAGAGCACTAACGTCCCACATTATAAAAATCTTTGAAAGAAGGAGCAAGATCGCCACCCACTTAGGTATATACCTAAGTGGGTGGCGATCTTGCAGCTGATGAATATATTCATCAGTCGCACAACCCAGGGCACCATGGGTTTAGAGCAGGTCGCTCCTGCCTCTCACAACTACTGGAGAACCATCGACAAGTGCGATCATGGTGTTATAGCACACAAAATTTATGATAAAGGAATAACAGGAAAAGTCGGTAGATAGATCTATAACTCCATAACAAATTGACCACAAAGAGTAATAACAAACAGAGTAAAGTCAGTGGCGGCTACAGTGAAAAGATCTGTTCCACAAGGCATAGTACTCGCTCCCGTCCTGTTCCTCATCCTCATATCTGGCATAGACAAGATACAACCCACAGCACCGTGTCTTCCTTTGCTGACGATACCAGAATTTGCATGACAGTGTCATCCATCGGGGACACTGCAAGTCTCCAAGCGGACATTAACCAAGTCTTAAACTGGGCGTCGGAAAACAAAATGAAGTTCAATGAAGACAAATTTCAATCACTCCGCTATGGAAGATTCGAAGAAATAAAAACTGAATCGGAGTATAAAACAAATTCCAACCACACAATAGAGCGAGAAACTGATGTGAAAGACCTGGGAGTGATAATGTCAGGGAATCTCAATTTCATAGATCACAATAATGTATCGACCACATCTTCACCAAATATAACTCAGTTTAACCCTCGTAACTTAAGTGAACTTAAAGAACATGCTATTCACAGCCTTACAGGAAACGAACTTTAACTTGGGAAGTGCGTAGTGATATGGACGAATTAAGATGTGTTGACTTCTTGTGTTCTTTATGCTCTTGTGTTCCTATGTTCTGATGTTATAGTCTTGTGTTCTTGTGTTCTTTTGTTATGTTTTGTGTTGTTATGTTCTTGTGTTAATATCTTATGGTATGTTCTTACTTTCTTGTGTTCGTATATTCATATGTTCTTGTTTTATGTTCTTTTGTTACGTTCTTTTGTTGAGATCCTCTGTTCTTATTTGCTTATGTTCTTGTGGTATGTTTTCTTGAGTTCTTGTCTTGTGTTTTGTGTTTTTCCTCTGTTCGTGTGTTTTTGTTTTCTTGTGTTCTTGTTTACATATGTTCTTGTGTTCTTATATTTGCATGTTGTAGTGTTGTGTTTCCACACACCAACACACTGCCTGACACACCAACACACTGTCTCACACACCAACACACTGCGTCACACACCAACACACTGTCTCACACACCAACACACTGTCTCACACACCAACACACTGTCTCACACACCAACACACTGTCTCACACACCAACACACTGTCTCACACACCAACACACTGTCTCACACACCGACACACTGTCTCACACACCAACACACTGTCTCACACACCAACACACTGCGTCACACACCAACACACTGTCTCACACACCAACACACTGTCTCACACACCAACACACTGTCTCACACACCAACACACTGTCTCACACACCAACACACTGCGTCACACACCAACACACTGTCTCACACACCAACACACTGTCTCACACACCAACACACTGCGTCACACACCAACACACTGTCTCACACACCAACACACTGTCTCAAACACCAACACACTGCCTCACACACCAACACACTGTCTAACACACCAACACACTGCGTCACACACCAACACACTGTCTCACACACCAACACACTGTCTCACACACCAACACACTGTCTCACACACCAACACACTGTCTCACACACCAACACACTGCGTTACACACCAACACACTGTCTCACACACCAACACACTGTCTCACACACCAACACACTGTCTCACACACCAACACACTGTCTCACACACCAACACACTGCCTCACACACCAACACACTGCCTCACACACCAACACACTGCCTCACACACCAACACACTGCCTCACACACCAACACACTGTCTCACACACCAACACACTGTCTCACACACAAACACACTGCCTCACACACCAACACACTGTCTCACACACCAACACACTGTCTCACACACCAACACACTGCCTCACACACCAACACACTGTCTCACACACCAACACACTGTCTCACACACCAACACACTGCCTCACACACCAACACACTGTCTCACACACCAACACACTCTCTCACACACCAACACACTGCCTCACACACCAACACACTGCCTCACACACCAACACACTGCCTCACACACCAACACACTGCCTCACACACCAACACACTGCCTCACACACCAACACACTGTCTCACACACCAACACACTGTCTCACACACCAACACACTGTCTCACACACCAACACACTGTCTCACACACCAACACACTGCCTCACACACCAACACACTGCCTCACACACCAACACACTGCCTCACACACCAACACACTGTCTCACACACCAACACACTGCCTCACACATAAACACACTGCTTCACACACCAAGACAGTCTCACACACCAGCACACTCTCACACACCAACACACTGTCTCACACACCAACACACTGTCTCACACACCAACACACTGTCTCACACACCAACACACTGCCTCACACACCAACACACTGTCTCACACACCAACACACTGTCTCACACACCAACACACTGTCTCACACACCAACACACTGCCTCACACACCAACACACTGTCTCACACACCAACACACTGCCTCACACACCAACACACTGTCTCACACACCAACACACTGTCTCACACACCAACACACTGTCTCACACACCAACACACTGAGTCACACACCAACACACCTCACACACAAACACACTGTCTCACACACCAACACACTGCCTCACACAAAAACACACTGCATCACACACCAACACAGTCTCACACACCAACACACCTCACACACCAACACACTGCCTCACACACCAACACACTGTCTCACACACCAACACACTGCCTCACACACCACACACACACACACACCAACACACTGCCTCACACACCAACACACTGCCTCACACACCAACACACTGCCTCACACACCAACACACTGTCTCACACACCAACACACTGCCTCACACACCAACACACTGCCTCACACACCAACACACTGCCTCACACACCAACACACTGCCTCACACACCAACACACTGCCTCACACACCAACACACTGTCTCACACACCAACACACTGCCTCACACATAAACACACTATCTCACACACCAACACACTGTCTCACACACCAACACACTGTCTCACACACCAACACACTGTCTCACACACCAACACACTGTCTCACACACCAACACACTGTCTCACACACCAACACACTGTCTCACACACCAACACACTGCTCACACACCAACACACTGACTCACACAACAACACACTGTCTCACACACCAACACACTGCCTCACACACCAACACACTGTCTCACACACCAACACACTGCTCACACACCAACACACTGTCTCACACACCAACACACTGTCTCACACACCAACACACTGTCTCACACACCAACACACTGTGCGTCACACACCAACACACTGTCTCACACTCAACACACTGTCTCACACACCAACACACTGTCTCACACACCAACACACTGCCTCACACACCAACACACTGCCTCACACACAAACACACTGTCTCACACACCAACACACTGCTCTCACACACCAAAACACTGTCTCACACACCACCACACTGCCTCACACACCAACACACTGTCTCACACACCAACACACTGCCTCACACACCAACACACTGTCTCACACACCAACACACTGCCTCACACATAAACACACTGTCTCACACACCAACACACTGCCTCACACATAAACACACTGCTTCACACACCAACACAGTCTCACACACCAACACACTGCCTCACACTCCAACACACTGCCTCACACACCAACACACTGTCTCACACACCAACACACTGCCTCACACACCAACACACTGTCTCACACACCAACACACTGTCTCACACACCAACACACTGCGTCACACACCAACACACTGTCTCACACACCAACACACTGCCTCACACACCAACACACTGCCTCACACACCAACACACTGTCTCACACACCAACACACTGTCTCACACACCAACACACTGTCTCACACACCAACACACTGTCTCACACACCAACACACTGTCTCACACACCAACACACTGCGTCACACACCAACACACTGTCTCACACACCAACACACTGTCTCACACACCAACACACTGTCTCACACACCAACACACTGCCTCACACACCAACACACTGCCTCACACACCAACACACTGCCTCACACACCAACACACTGCCTCACACACCAACACACTGCCTCACACACCAACACACTGCCTCACACACAAACACACTGCCTCACACACCAACACACTGTCTCACACACCAACACACTGTCTCACACACCAACACACTGTCTCACACACAAACACACTGTCTCACACACCAACACACTGCCTCACACATCAACACACTGTCTCACACACAAACACACTGTTTCACTCACCAACACACTGTCTCACACACAAACACACTGTCTCACACACCAACACACTGCCTCACACACCAACACACTGTCTCACACACCAACAGACTGTCTCACACACAAACACACTGTCTAACACACCAACACAGTCTCACACACCAACACACTGTCTCACACACCAACACACTGCCTCACACACCAACACACTGACTCACACATAAACACACTGCCTCACACACCAACACACTGCCTCACACACCAACACACTGTCTCACACACCAACACACTGTCTCACACACCAACACACTGTCTCACACACCAACACACTGTCTCACACACCAACACACTGTCTCACACACCAACACACTGCCTCACACACCAACACACTGTCTCACACACCAACACACTGCCTCACACACCAACACACTGTCTCACACACCAACACACTGTCTCACACACCAACACACTGTCTCACACACCAACACACTGTCTCACACACCAACACACTGCCTCACACACCAACACACTGTCTCACACACCAACACACTGTCTCACACACCAACACACTGTCTCACACACCAACACACTGTCTCACACACCAACACACTGTCTCACACACCAACACACTGTCTCTCACACCAACACACTGTCTCACACACAAACACACTGTCTCACACACCAACACACTGTCTCACACACCAACACACTGTCTCACACACTAACACACTGTCTCACACACCAACACACTGTCTCACACACAAACACACTGTCTCACACACCAACACACTGTCTCACACACCAACACACTGCCTCACACACCAACACACTGTCTCACACACCAACACACTGTCTCACACACCAACACACTGCCTCACACACCAACACACTGTCTCACACACCAACACACTGCCTCACACACAAACACACTGTCTCACACACCAACACACTGTCTCACACACCAACACACTGTCTCACACACCAACACACTGTCTCACACACCAACACACTGTCTCACACACCAACACACTGTCTCACACACCAACACACTGTCTCACACACCAACACACTGCCTCACACACCAACACACTGTCTCACACACCAACACACTGCCTCACACACCAACACACTGTCTCACACACCAACACACTGCCTCACACACCAACACACTGTCTCACACACCAACACACTGCCTCACACACAAACACACTGTCTCACACACCAACACACTGTCTCACACACAAACACACTGTCTCACACACCAACACACTGTCTCACACACCAACACACTGCCTCACACACAAACACACTGTCTCACACACCAACACACTGTCTCACACACAAACACACTGCCTCACACACCAACACACTGTCTCACACACCAACACACTGCCTCACACACAAACACACTGTCTCACACACCAACACACTGTCTCACACACCAACACACTGTCTCACACACCAACACACTGCCTCACACACAAACACACTGTCTCACACACCAACACACTGTCTCACACACCAACACACTGTCTCACACACCAACACACTGCCTCACACATCAACACACTGTCTCACACACCAACACACTGTCTCACACACCAACACACTGCCTCACACACAAACACACTGTCTCACACACCAACACACTGCCTCACACATCAACACACTGTCTCACACACCAACACACTGTCTCACACACCAACACACTGCCTCACACACCAACACACTGTCTCACACACCAACACACTGCCTCACACACCAACACACTGTCTCACACACCAACACACTGTCTCACACACCAACACACTGCCTCACACACCAACACACTGTCTCACACACCAACACACTGCCTCACACACCAACACACTGTCTCACACACCAACACACTGTCTCACACACCAACACACTGCCTCACACACCAACACACTGTCTCACACACCAACACACTGCCTCACACACCAACACACTGTCTCACACACCAACACACTGTCTCACACACCAACACACTGCCTCACACACCAACACACTGTCTCACACACCAACACACTGCCTCACACACCAACACACTCTCACACACCAACACACTGTCTCACACACCAACACACTGTCTCACACACCAACACACTGCCTCACACACCAACACACTGTCTCACACACCAACACACTGCCTCACACACCAACACACTGTCTCACACACCAACACACTGCCTCACACACCAACACACTGTCTCACACACAAACACACTGTCTCACACACCAACACACTGTCTCACACACCAACACACTGTCTCACACACCAACACACTGCCTCACACACCAACACACTGTCTCACACACCAACACACTGTCTCACACACCAACACACTGCCTCACACACCAACACACTCTCACATCAACACACTGTTTCACACACAAACACACTGTCTCACACACCAACACACTGCCTCACACACCAACACACTGTCTCACACACCAACACACTGTCTCACACACAAACACACTGTCTCACACACCAACACACTGTCTCACACACCAACACACTGTCTCACACACCAACACACTGCCTCACACACCAACACACTGTCTCACACACCAACACACTGCCTCACACACCAACACACTGTCTCACACACCAACACACTGTCTCACACACCAACACACTGCCTCACACACACCAACACACGGTCTCACACACCAACACACTGTCTCACACACCAACACACTGTCTCACACACCAACACACTGCCTCACACACCAACACACTGTCTCACACACCAACACACTGTCTCACACACCAACACACTGCCTCACACACCAACACACTGTCTCACACACCAACACACTGTCTCACACACCAACACACTGTCTCACACACCAACACACTGTCTCACACACCAACACACTGCCTCACACACCAACACACTGTCTCACACACCAACACACTGTCTCACACACCAACACACTGTCTCACACACCAACACACTGTCTCACACACCAACACACTGTCTCACACACCAACACACTGTCTCACACACCAACACACTGTCTCACACACCAACACACTGTCTCACACACCAACACACTGCCTCACACACCAACACACTGTCTCACACACCAACACACTGTCTCACACACCAACACACTGTCTCACTGTCACACACCAACACACTGTCTCACACACAAACACACTGTCTCACACACCAACACACTGTCTCACACACCAACACACTGTCTCACACACCAACACACTGTCTCACACACCAACACACTGCCTCACACACAAACACACTGTCTCACACACCAACACACTGTCTCACACACCAACACACTGCCTCACACACCAACACACTGTCTCACACACCAACACACTGGCTCACACACCAACACAATGCATCACCCACCAACACACTCTCACACACCAACACACTGTCTCACACACCAACACACTGCCTCACACACCAACACACTGTCTCACACACCAACACACTGTCTCACACACCAACACACTGCCTCACACACCAACACACTGTCTCACACACCAACACACTGCCTCACACACCAACACACTGTCTCACACACCAACACACTGTCTCACACACCAACACACTGTCTCACACACCAACACACTGTCTCACACACCAACACACTGTCTCACACACCAACACACTGCCTCACTGTCTCACACACCAACACACTGCCTCACACACACACTGTCTCACACACCAACACACTGTCTCACACACCAACCCACTGCCTCACACACCAACACACTGTCTCACACACCAACACACTGCCTCACACTCAACACACTGTCTCACACACCAACACACTGTCTCACACACCAACACACTGACTCACACAACAACACACTGTCTCACACACCAACACACTGCCTCACACACCAACACACTGCCTCACACACCAACACACTGTCTCACACACCAACACACTGTCTCACACACCAACACACTGTCTCACACACCAACACACTGCCTCACACACCAACACACTGCCTCACACACCAACACACTGTCTCACACACCAACACACTGCCTCACACACCAACACACTGTCTCACACACCAACACACTGTCTCACACACCAACACACTGTCTCACACACCAACACACTGTCTCACACACCAACACACTGCCTCACACACCAACACACTGTCTCACACACCAACACACTGCCTCACACACCAACACACTGTCTCACACACCAACACACTGTCTCACACACCAACACACTGTCTCACACACCAACACACTGTCTCACACACCAACACACTGTCTCACACACCAACACACTGCCTCACACACCAACACACTGTCTCACACACCAACACACTGTCTCACACACCAACACACTGCCTCACACACCAACTCACACACACCAACACACTGTCTCACACACCAACACACTGCCTCACACACCAACACACTGTCTCACACACCAACACACTGTCTCACACACCAACACACTGCCTCACACACCAACACACTGTCACACACCAACACACTGCCTCACACACCAACACACTGTCTCACACACCAACACACTGCCTCACACACCAACACACTGTCTCACACACCAACACACTGCCTCACACACCAACACACTGCCTCACACACCAACACACTGCCTCACACACCAACACACTGTCTCACACACCAACACACTGTCTCACACACCAACACACTGCCTCACACACCAACACACTGTCTCACACACCAACACACTGCCTCACACACCAACACACTGCCTCACACACCAACACACTGCCTCACACACCAACACACTGTCTCACACACCAACACACTGCCTCACACACCAACACACTGTCTCACACACCAACACACTGCCTCACACACCAACACACTGCCTCACACACCAACACACTGCCTCACACACCAACACACTGTCTCACACACCAACACACTGTCTCACACACCAACACACTGTCTCACACACCAACACACTGTCTCACACACCAACACACTGCCTCACACACCAACACACTGCCTCACACACCAACACACTGTCTCACACACCAACACACTGCCTCACACACCAACACACTGTCTCACACACCAACACACTGTCTCACACACCAACACACTGTCTCACACACCAACACACTGTCTCACACACCAACACACTGTCTCACACACCAACACACTGTCTCACACACCAACACACTGTCTCACACACCAACACACTGTCTCACACACCAACACACTGTCTCACTCACCAACACACTGTCTCACACAAAAACACACTGTCTCACACACCAACACACCAACACACTGTCTCACACACCAACACACTGTCTCACACACCAACACACTGTCTCACACACCAACACACTGTCTCACACACCAACACACTGTCTCACACACCAACACACTGTCTCACACACCAACACACTGTCTCACACACAAACACACTGTCTCACACACCAACACACTGTCTCACACACCAACACACTGTTTCACACACCAACACACTGTCTCACACACAAACACACTGCCTCACACACCAACACACTGTCTCACACACAAACACACTGTCTCACACACCAACACACTGTCTCACACACCAACACACTGTCTCACACACCAACACACTGTCTCACACACCAACACACTGTCTCACACACCAACACACTGCCTCACACACCAACACACTGCCTCACACACAACACACTGCCTCACACACCAACACACTGCCTCACACACCAACACACTGTCTCACACACCAACACACTGTCTCACACACCAACACACTGCCTCACACACCAACACACTGCCTCACACACAACACTGTCTCACACACAAACAAACTGCCTCACACACCAACACACTGTCTCACACACCAACACACTGCCTCACACACCAACACACTGCCTCACACACCAACACACTGTCTCACACACCAACACACTGTCTCACACACCAACACACTGCCTCACACACAAACACACTGTCTCACACACCAACACACTGTCTCACACACCAACACACTGTCTCACACACCAACACACTGCCTCACACACCAACACACTGTCTCACACACCAACACACTGTCTCACACACCAACACACTGTCTCACACACCAACACACTGTCTCACACACCAACACACTGTCTCACACACCAACACACTGTCTCACACACCAACACACTGTCTCACACACCAACACACTGTCTCACACACCAACACACTGCCTCACACACCAACACACTGTCTCACACACCAACACACTGTCTCACACACCAACACACTGTCTCACACACCAACACACTGTCTCACACACCAACACACTGCCTCACACACCAACACACTGCCTCACACACCAACACACTGCCTCACACACCAACACACTGTCTCACACACCAACACACTGTCTCACACACCAACACACTGTCTCACACACCAACACACTGTCTCACACACCAACACACTGTCTCACACACCAACACACTGTCTCACACACCAACACACTGTCTCACACACCAACACACTGTCTCACACACCAACACACTGTCTCACACACCAACACACTGTCTCACACACCAACACACTGTCTCACACACCAACACACTGTCTCACACACCAACACACTGCCTCACACACCAACACACTGTCTCACACACCAACACACTGTCTCACACACCAACACACTGTCTCACACACCAACACACTGCCTCACACACCAACACACTGTCTCACACACCAACACACTGTCTCACACACCAACACACTGCCTCACACACCAACACACTGCCTCACACACCAACACACTGCCTCACACACCAACACACTGTCTCACACACCAACACACTGCCTCACACACCAACACACTGCCTCACACACCAACACACTGCCTCACACACCAACACACTGTCTCACACACCAACACACTGCCTCACACACCAACACACTGCCTCACACACCAACACACTGCCTCACACACACCAACACACTGCCTCACACACCAACACACTGCCTCACACACCAACACACTGCCTCACACACCAACACACTACCTCACACACCAACACACTGCCTCACACACCAACACACTGCCTCACACACCAACACACTGCCTCACACACCAACACACTGCCTCACACACCAACACACTGTCTCACACACCAACACACTGCCTCACACACCAACACACTGCCTCACACACCAACACACTGCCTCACACACCAACACACTGCCTCACACACCAACACACTGTCTCACACACCAACACACTACCTCACACACCAACACACTACCTCACACACCAACACACTGCCTCACACACCAACACACTGCCTCACACACCAACACACTGCCTCACACACCAACACACTGTCTCACACACCAACACACTACCTCACACACCAACACACTGTCTCACACACCAACACACTGCCTCACACACAAACACACTGTCTCACACACCAACACACTGTCTCACACACCAACATACTGTCTCACACACCAACACACTGCCTCACACACAAACACACTGTCTCACACACAAACACACTGTCTCACACACCAACACACTGTCTCACACACCAACACACTGTCTCACACACCAACACACTGCCTCACACACAAACACACTGTCTCACACACCAACACACTGTCTCACACACCAACACACTGTCTCACACACCAACACACTGCCTCACACACAAACACACTGTCTCACACACCAACACACTGTCTCACACACCAACACACTGTCTCACACACCAACACACTGCCTCACACACAAACACACTGTCTCACACACCAACACACTGTCTCACACACCAACACACTGTCTCACACACCAACACACTGCCTCACACACAAACACACTGTCTCACACACCAACACACTGTCTCACACACCAACACACTGTCTCACACACCAACACACTGCCTCACACACAAACACACTGTCTCACACACCAACACACTGCCTCACACATCAACACACTGTCTCACACACCAACACACTGTCTCACACACCAACACACTGCCTCACACACCAACACACTGTCTCACACACCAACACACTGCCTCACACACCAACACACTGTCTCACACACCAACACACTGTCTCACACACCAACACACTGCCTCACACACCAACACACTGTCTCACACACCAACACACTGCCTCACACACCAACACACTGTCTCACACACCAACACACTGTCTCACACACCAACACACTGCCTCACACACCAACACACTGCCTCACACACCAACACACTGTCTCACACACCAACACACTGCCTCACACACCAACACACTGTCTCACACACCAACACACTGCCTCACACACCAACACACTGTCTCACACACCAACACACTGCCTCACACACCAACACACTGTCTCACACACCAACACACTGTCTCACACACCAACACACTGTCTCACACACCAACACACTGTCTCACACACCAACACACTGTCTCACACACCAACACACTGTCTCACACACCAACACACTGTCTCACACACCAACACACTGTCTCACACACCAACACACTGCCTCACACACCAACACACTGTCTCACACACCAACACACTGCCTCACACACAAACACACTGTCTCACACACCACACTGCCTCACACACCAACACACTGCCTCACACACCAACACACTGCCTCACACACAAACACACTGTCTCACACACCAACACACTGTCTCACACACCAACACACTACCTCACACACCAACACACTACCTCACACACCAACACACTGCCTCACACACCAACACACTGCCTCACACACCAACACACTGTCTCACACACCAACACACTACCTCACACACCAACACACTACCTCACACACCAACACACTGCCTCACACACCAACACACTGCCTCACACACCAACACACTGTCTCACACACCAACACACTACCTCACACACCAACACACTGTCTCACACACCAACACACTACCTCACACACCAACACACTGTCTCACACACCAACACACTGCCTCACACACCAACACACTGTCTCACACACCAACACACTGCCTCACAGTAGTGCAACAGTAGTAGTGATAGTGAAAAGAAGGTAAGAGGGTGGAGACTTAGTAAACCATACCAAAACGACGCAGTAGCCACTGGGCCAGCTGGCTACAATAAGATTCATCCAACCAGCTGCCCCAGTGGCTAACGCGTCGGTCTGGAGTTTTATGACTCTCTGATCGCGGGTTCTATCCCCTGGTTACCTGGAGGTTACCTGGAGGTTACCTGGAGGTTATTCCGGGGATCAACGCCCCCGCGGCCCGGTCCATGGCCAGGCCTCCCGATGGATCTGGGCCTGATCAACTAGGCTGTTACTGCTGGCCGCACGCAGGCCAGCGTACGAGCCACAGCCCGGCTGATCCGGCACTGACTTTAGGTATCTGTCCAGCTCTCTCTTGAAGGCAGCCAGGGGTTTATTGGCAATTTCCCTAATGCTTGATGGGAGGCTGTTGAACAGTCTTGGGCCCCGGACACTTATGGTGTTTTCCCTTAGTGTACCAATGGCGCCCCTACTTTTTATTGGGGGCATTTTGCATCGCCTGCCCAGTCTTTTACTTTCGTAGGGAGTGATTTCTGTGTGCAGATTTGGGACCATTCCTTCCAAGATTTTCCAAGTGTAGATTATGATATATCTCTCCCTCCTGCGTTCCAACGAGTACAAGTCAAGTGCTTCCAAGCGTTCCCAGTAGTTAAGGTGCTTGACAGAACTTATACGTGCAGTAAAGGATCTCTGTACACTCTCTAGATCTGCGATTTCACCTGCTTTGTATGGAGATGTTAATGTACAGCAGTATTCCAGCCTAGAGAGAACAAGTGATTTGAAAAGGATCATCATTGGCTTGGCATCTCTCGTTTTGAAAGTTCTCATTATCCATCCTATCATTTTCTTTGCACGTGCGATCGTGGTTTGTTTGCAATCGTGTCATTACGATTTCATGAGTCAGAGTAGTAATAGTAGTAAAAGTAATAGTGGAAGTAGTTTAAGAACAAAAGAAAAGTGGAGCACTGCAGGAGAGCTACTGGCCCACGAGGGTAGGGAAAAATCCTAGCTGGACAGAACACCACAAGAGAGAACCGTTCAGGCAGAAGACAGGAAGGACGTCGTCTTGTTGACGCTTCCCTTATACACAACTTTCCAGATATGAATCTTAGTCGTGGTATCTGTCTCTGTTGATGCCATCTTTTCTTATTACATTGTTTAACAATGTAATAAGAACACTCGTAACTTGATCTTTATCCACTCTTCACCTTACCTCTTTCCCTCAACCTTATTTTCTTTACCTTTCCTTTCTTCTAAGTGAGTCCTGCACTATGGGTTTTTGTCACGCTGGTATTTTGTCCTGCCCTCGTTGGACAATAGTTCTTCTGCAATGCAGCTTTTTCTCTTGTTCTCAGACTACTTCTACTATTATTTCTACTACCACTGCTATTATCTCTTCGCCCTATAACCCTCTTTATTACTCCCAGTAACACTACCACCATTGCTACTATCACTACTACTACTACTACTAGTACTACTACTACTACCCCTTTAATATTATTCCTCCTCTCATTACACTGCTTACGTCCCTTTCGTATATATTCTGGCTTCCTTCCCTCGTTCCCGGGGGTCGAGTCACCGGTCAGGCACGCAGAAGCACATGACTTCTTCCTAAAGGAAGAAGTCACGATGGTCGAGGGACTCAATGCAGGATTCGGATTTGGAAATGTGGGCGCAGTTCCAGCAAAGAAGCTACGAGACTCCCTGGACTCATCGGACAGTGATACAAGTGAAACCAGCCTGGCCAGTGAAATGGGTATGGCTGAAGAAATGTCCATCCCAGCCAGAGAAATACCGTATGGCGAAGGTTGGCAGAAAGCACGATTTTCTAAGTCCAAGGGGAAGGTACAATGTTTGCTTGCAGATTAGGCAAACTAAACCATCCGTTGGCGACAAATTCAGACTTATCAACAAAGAACACCATGACACACAGTATGCTGATATAATTCACCTGGAGAGAAAATACAACCTGAATATATCAGTGTCAATAAATCTGAAAGGAGAGTATATTCTCACTCCCCGAAACATACGAGTCCTCTGAGGTACCGCTGGTGAACGACCTCGAATCACTACTCGTTCTCGCAGAACTAAAGTCCATAGAACGGATGAAAAAAAGGCATATCAATGCCTCTCGATGCAATCCACAGTAACAAAAACACTGAAAGCCGAGCGAGTCCGAGCCAACAAGAACGGCAACGTACCAACGAGGCAGGTCTTGATCCAACATAGACGACCTCTCCCAGCTCAGCTGGATCTCTGGTGTTGGGAAAAATACCAGGTAAGGATGTATATACTGAGACAACTCTCATCTCTTTTTTCTTTTCTCTCATTAGTTAGTTAGTTAAAGATTAGCCGGTATTCTCCCGGCCCGGGCCCTTTCCAAGTGGTGGCCCGGCCTTGGCTCCCTCTTTAGGGAGTGTCTGAGACCTAAGTCTCCCATGGGAGGAGGCACAAGTACCTCCTCATCTTTGGGACCAACTGTCCCCAGGCCTAGCCACAAGCTAGGCCTCTCTGGTCTGCCATCCCCGCCCCAAGGGGGCTAATGGGAATGACAGTCTTATGAGCTAAAGGCTCGGGCTCAGGCACCTACCCTACCCTAGAAGGGTTAGGCATGGTGTCGATGTTTCTCTCATCTGAAACAACTCTCCACCCGCAGATCGCTTCTGAAAAAAAAATAATAGAACAAAATAGTTATGCAATTATTTAAATAAGTCAATTACTTTATAAAGTAAAAGACTCAAAAAAAAATTTTAATTATATTTAAAAAAATTACAAGACAAAATAATTTAATTTTCAGAATGTTTCTTAGAAACTAGTATATAAACATTACTGTTCTCGTTTAAGGGGAGACACTAGAATTTCGTAACGAATTTAAAAGCTATATGTATATGTCAACACGACGACAATACAATACATCCAGAAGTTATAATAATAATAATAATAATAATAATAATAATAATAATAATAATAATAATAATATCTTTATTTACTACCAGTACATGTACAAGGTACACAGACCATAGCTGACATCAATAACATACTACTATATAGAAAGCCGCTTGTTATGCTGAGCATTTCCCACAAATTAGGTCAGTTTTATCCCGGGGAGAAAGATGCGACCCTCACCAGTCCACTAACACCCAGGATGCGACCCTCACCAGTCCACTGACACCCAGGATGCGACCCTCACCAGTCCACTGACACCCAGGATGCGACCCTCACCAGTCCACTAACACCCAGGATGCGACCCACACCAGTCCACTAACACCCAGGATGCGACCCTCACCAGTCCACTAACACCCAGGATGCGACCCACACCAGTCCACTAACACCCAGGATGTGACTCACACCAGTCCACTAACACCCAGGATGCGACCCACACCAGTCCACTAACACCCAGGATGCGACCCTCACCAGTCCACTAACACCCAGGATGCGACCCTCACCAGTCCACTAACACCCAGGATGCGACCCTCATCAGTCCACTAACACCCAGGATGCGACCCTCACCAGTCCACTAACACCCAGGTACCCATTTTACTGATGGGTGAACATGGATAACCGGTGTAAACAAACACGCCCAATGTGTCTACCCTCGCCGGGAATCGAACCCGGACCCTGGCCGTGTGAAGCGAGAGTTTTAACCACCAGGCCACGGGGCCTATAAACAGTTATTTTTTCAGTCTACGTAAGATCAAAAAGCCACGAAAAGAAATACCTTTTATGAGAAATTTATTTTAGCATATTTCATAAAAAAAATACATTATTCTTTTTGAAAAAGAGGTCAAGGCGACACAAAAAAAAAAATACCCTGATCTAACCCCAGGCGGGAGATATGTGCGGTCGGGTATACTAATGGCTGATAGCATTGTAACCTAGCAGTACTACTGTGTACCTGAGACCTGGCCCACTCTTGTGTGGCATCCTGTGGTGGACCTGAGATTGTGTGGCATCCTAGGGTGGACCTGAAATGTGCTATATATAGCAACCTGAGGTGGACCTGAAATGTGCTATATATAGCATCCTGAGGTGGACCTGAAATGTGCTATATATAGCAACCTGAGGTGGACCTGAAATGTGCTATATATAGCAACCTGAGGTGGACCTGAAATGTGCTATATATAGCATCCTGAGGTGGACCTGAAATGTGCTATATATAGCAACCTGAGGTGGACCTGAAATGTGCTATATATAGCATCCTGAGGTGGACCTGAAATGTACTATATATAGCATAATGAGGTGGACCTGAAATGTGCTATATATAGCATAATGAGATGGACCTGAAATGTGCTATATATAGCATCCTGAGGTGGACCTGAAATGTGCTATATATAGCATAATGAGATGGACCTGAAATGTGCTATATATAGCATCCTGAGGTGGACCTGAAATGTGCTATATATAGCATCCTGAGGTGGACCTGAAATGTGCTATATATAGCATCCTGGGGTGGACCTGAAATGTGCTATATATAGCATAATGAGATGGACCTGAAATGTGCTATATATAGCATAATGAGATGGACCTGAAATGTGCTATATATAGCATAATGAGATGGACCTGAAATGTGCTATATATAGCATCCTGGGGTGGACATGAGATGCTATATATATCATTATGAGATAGACCTGACAGCGCTGTATAGCCCTTGTGGTTTAGCGCTTCTTTTTGATTGTAATAATAATGAGATAGACCTGAGATGTGCTATATATTGCATCCAGAGGGTGGACCTGAGATGCTATATTTAGCATCCTGGGGGCGACTTGAGATGTGCTATATATAGCATCCTGGGATCGACTAGAGATGTGATATATATAACATCCTGGGGTCAACCTGAGATGTGCTATATATAGCATCCTGGGTCGACCCAAAATGTGCTATATATAGCATCCTGGGGTCGACCTCAGATGTTATATATAGCATCCTGGGGTCGACCTGAGATGCAATATATAGCATCCTGGGGTCGACCTGAGATGCTATATATAGCATCCTGGGGAAGGTAATAATATACACAAAGATAAGCCACTCTGCTTGGCTTACTTGGGTTATCCTGGGATATCAACTCTGGAATTTTCCTGGGTTATTAAGCCAACACATAAACTCGTGCCTAAAATTAATACATGTTGGCCCTGGCGTGTGTATACATATCAAGCAGTGTATATATACACGCTGTCAAGTGTGTATACATACCAGCAGTGTTTATATACACACTGTCATGTGTATACATACCAAGCAGTGTTTATACATGTTGTCAAGTGTGTATACATACCAGCAGTGTTTATACACGATGACAAGTGTATATACATACCAGCAGTGATTATACACGATGTCAAGTGTATATATATACCAGCAGTGTTCATCCACGCTGTCAAGTGTGTATACATACCAGCAGTGTTTATATACACACTGTCAAGTGTATACATACCAAGCAGTAATTATGCACGGTGTCAAGAGTGTATACATACCATGTCCCGAGCTGCTTGTTACATTGTCCAAGGTGTCTTCAGTTGGACACAATACTCATGATATGTCCGACTCTCGTATCATTACTTCCTCGTTCGTTATGTAGATTTCCAAGCCGACCTCTGACTCTGGTCTTTTCACAACGTTCTCAACATAGTTCTCGAGATCTGCTAGTTTTGGAAGATTAGGTTCATTTATAACAGACAACTAATCCAATGAATGAAGTGAAGTGGAAAGGCGATTGAAAAAAAAAATTAAACGAGAAGAGAAAGTGTCCAGCGCACGCTGATGGAATGTTGGTATGGCAGTGTGAGGGGCAACACATACCCTGCCACTCACCCTACCAGCTTGCTCAAGGATGTGTGTGTCCACTCACACACCCTGCCATTCACCCTACAAGCTTGCTCAAGGAAGGATGTGTGTGTCCACTCACACACCCTGCCACTCACCCTACCAGCTTGCTCAAGCAAGGATGTGTGTGCCCACTCACATACCCTGCCACTCACCCTACCAGCTCGCTCAAGGAAGGATGTGTGTGTCCACTCACATACCCTGCCACTCACCCTACCAGCTCGCTCAAGGAAGGATGTGTGTGTCCACTCACACACCCTGCCACTCACCCTACCAGCTTGCTCAAGCAAGGATGTGTGTGCCCACTCACATACCCTGCCACTCACCCTACCAGCTCGCTCAAGGAAGGATGTGTGTGTCCACTCACACACCCTGCCACTCACCCTACCAGCTTGCTCAAGCAAGGATGTGTGTGCCCACTCACATACCCTGCCACTCACCCTACCAGCTCGCTCAAGGAAGGATGTGTGCCCACTCACACACCCTGCCACTCACCCTACCAGCTCGCTCAAGCAAGGATGTGTGTGTCCACTCACACACCCTGCCACTCACCCTACCAGCTCGCTCAAGCAAGGATGTGTGTCCACTCACACACCCTGCCACTCACCCTACCAGCTTGCTCAAGCAATGATGTGTGTGTCCACTCACACACCCTGCCACTCACCCTACCAGCTTGCTCAAGGAAGGATGTGTGTGTCCACTCACACACCCTGCCACTCACCCTACCAGCTTGCTCAAGCAAGGATGTGCGTGTCCACTCACACACCCTGCCACTCACCCTACCAGCTTGCTCAAGCAAGGATGTGTGTGTCCACTCACACACCCTGCCACTCACCCTACCAGCTCGCTCAAGCAAGGATGTGTGTGTCCACTCACACACCCTGCCACTCACCCTACCAGCTCGCTCAAGCAAGGATGTGTGTGCCCACTCACACACCCTGCCACTCACCCTATCAGCTCGCTCAAGGATGTGTGTGTCCACTCACACACCCTGACACTCACCCTACCAGCTCACTCAAGCAAGGATGTGTCCACACACACAGACACCTGTCAACGATGCAGCCTGAGAGAGAGGAAGCGAGTTAGGTTAGGTAAGATTTGCCAGGAAAAAAGACAAGTGTTTCCTGATGCGAGTGTAAGTCGCATGTTGACTCGTCACTGGAGGTTACGGTCAGCTGACTGGGACCTTCCATTAGCTTACCCGTCCACCCCTTTTGGGAAATTATTATTATTTTTGCGTATAGAGAGAAAGCTTGTGTGTTGCTGTACCTGGTATGTTATTACCTCTGAGGCACGAAAATGAAGCAGTCAGAAGTGAAGTGCGAGAGAGAGGAGCGATACACTGAGACACCAGGGAATACCTTGACACAAGTGAGCACTCAACGAGTCTTGTTAACTGCTGGTGCGGTAGTTTACAATATGAGTGACACTAACTACCTACACAGACAACTAAAATTTAGTTCAGTTGTAAGAATTTGTTAGACACAGAAATATATGTATACATAGCAATAAATATTTTATTGAACCTCACACCCTTAATAAAATACTCTGTCTATATATTTACTTCAGTTATCCTGGGTGAAATTATTTCTATTAAATATACATGACACATCGCAAGTGTTGAGCGAGGAAAAATGTTGACTTTCACCAACATTTCTATCACACCAGTTTATTGACAGCTGGTGTAATGTCTTAGTTAAACTTATGTTTATTGACAGCTGGTGTAATGTCTTAGTTAAACTTATGTTTATTGACAGCTGGTGTAATGTTTTAGTTAAACTTGTTATGTTAGCAAAGGATGAGGTGGCTCTCTCTGGGGCACCGGTGGTTGTATGAAGCAACTCTGTCCACGGAATAATTGCTAAGTTATACTAGACTAAACTGACAAATGATAGTATGTGTGTACTCACCTAATTGTGGTTGCAGGGGTCAAGACTCAGCTCCTGGTCCCGCCTCTTCACTGATCGCTACTGGGTCCTCTCTCTCTCTCTGCTTCCTGAGCTGTCATACCTCTTCTTAAAACTATGTATGGTTCCTGCCTCCACTACTTCACTTGCTAGGCTATTCCACTTGCTGACAACTCTATGACTGAAGAAATACTTCCTAACGTCCCTGTGACTCGTCTGAGTCTTCAGCTTCCAGTTGTGACCCCTTGTCCCTGTGTCCCCTCTCTGGAACATCCTATCTCTGTCCACCTTGTCTATTCCCCGCAGTATCTTGTATGTCGTTATCATGTGTGTGTGTGTGTGTGTGTGTTTGTGTTTGTGTGTGTGTGTGTGTGTGTGTGTGTGTGTGCGTGTGTGTGTGTGTGTGTGTGTGTGTGTGTGTGTAACAAATAATCTGCAACACAGAGAATGGAAGAGGCAAAAAACAACAGATTTTTTCGAAAATGTTCATAAGATATGTTTGTTTATCATATAGCTACCAATATGAGAACAGAAATAGGTCAACAAACAGAGATATTAGAAGGTAGTGAGAGTCTAACTTTCTTCAGATCTAATATACTAACTGTAGGAAAACTGTAAATAAGATAGACGAACTAATATTAATATAATGTGCAGGAATCATAAACATTATTGCAGTAACAGAGACTTGGTTCAACCTGCAAGACCTGAATGCCACATACAAGGATATAAATTATTCCACACTGATAGGGTCAACATGAAGACTGGCGATGTGGCAATGTACGTCAGGGATAATTTTAACTTTTATATGAGACAAGATATGAAACTGGAAACGACTTACATTTAATCTTTTTATTTTTTTATATAGTTTCTCGAGGGACGGGAGAAACTAACCTTGGTTGTGGTCTTGGTTGAGGAAGTATCAGTGTCTAGGACAGACGCTATTCAAATTGTCCGTTCTACTGACTTACTGAGATTGAGAAAATGGTATTGATGACTGGACAGACATTTTTCTTAACAAATTACTTAGACTATACAACAAACATTGTCCTATAAAAACAAAACAGATCACAAACAAACAGCTTGGTTGCCCATGGCTAACCAGAAACCATTCTGAAATCCATTGACAAGAAACACCAATATGAAAAGCAATATAGACAGGGCTTAATACACAAAGATACTCTTAAACACTATTCATCAGCTCTCACCAAAGTAATAAAGAAAGCCAAACAACTATACTTTCTAGTAGATTCACAGACGGAAATAAATGGTATAAAATACCGACACAATGGCAATATAAACACAAATGCAGTATAATGTGATCCTTTATTGACTACGTTTCGCCCACACAGTGGGCTTTTTCAAGTCACAAACAGAACTACCTGGGGTGGAAGGAACGCGAGTATTTATAGTCCGGCTGAGGTCAGGTGAAGAATGCTGCATCTGATGATGTACCGAGTTGGGTTGTAGAGTCTAAAAACTTGGGTAGCTTGGAAAGGAGATTGGATAAGTTTGTGAGCAGACCTTCTACAGTGTTCTTATGTGGGATAGCGATGAAGAAGTTTCTTGGCAAGTGGTTCAGCTATGTTATAGAAGCCACTATTCTGGTTGAAGTTGTCAGATATAGAAATAAGTGATGATTCCAGGATTCTTCGGTATTGAGTGTTGTCTTCTGTGGCGATAAGTCTTGAGTTTCTGTAGTTTATCAAGTAGTTGTGTGAATTACGGTGTTGTACGCAGGCATTCCTTGTGTCGTCAGACCTGCTTGCGTATTGGTGTTCTGAAATACGTGTTTGGAGGTCCCTTGATGTTTCGCCCACGTATAACTTGTTGCAGTCATTACAAGGGATTATGTATACCCCTGCAGAGGATGGAGGCTTGTCCTGCCTACTACTGGTGATGTCCTTGATGGTCGTGGTTGTGGAGATAGATACTTGGAATGATGTTTTGGCAAAGATGTTGGAAACATGTTTGGCAATGTAGTTGGTGGGAAGGACTATGTATCTCTTCTCGGCAGTGTCTTCTCTGGGTGTGTTGAAGATGTTTAATGCTCGCCGTCTGCAGTCTCTGATGAAGTGACGAGGATAGTGGAGTTTAGAAAATATTTGTTCAATTATAGTGCATTCTTCCTCAAGGAACTCGTTGCTGCAGATTCTGAGTGCACGCAGGAAGAAGCCTATAATTACACCACGTTTGGTTTTGGTGTCGTTGTGAGAGTAGAAGTGGAGAAGATCGTTTTGGTTGGTGGGTTTTCGATAGACTTTAAAACGAAGTTCGTGGTCAGCTTTGCAGAGCAGGACATCAAGGAAAGGAAGAGTGTTGTCGACTTCTTCTTCAAGTGTGAACTGGATTGAAGGCTCGACCTGGTTGAGCTTGTCCTGGAGAGCTTGAACGTTGAAGCGTTTAGGAGTTATGAGGAGAATGTCGTCAACATAACGGAGCCAGGTGACAGACGAAGGAATAATGGTGGAGAAACGTTCGGCTTCTAGATGTTCCATGTATAGGTTCGCCAGGACTGCACTGAGTGGCGAACCCATGGGTAGTCCAAAAGTCTGCTGAAAGAGGTGATTTTCGAAAGAGAAACACGTAAAGCCAACACATAGTTCAACAAGGTCGATGAAATCGCTGGCTGGAATGGGAAGATCAAGTGAATCGTCAATTTTCCTGCGCAAGAGATCGATGGCTTGTGTAGTAGGTACTTTGGTGAATAGGGAAGTCACGTCAAGGCTGGAAAGTTTCTTGTTCCTGATGTTGATGTTGCGAATGCGATTGAGAAGATCACCTGAGTGTTTGAGATGTGCTGGATTGATAGTGCCCAAGAGTTTAGAGAGGTGTTTGGCGAGAATTCCTGAGAGCTGGTGGGGAGCACTGCCTATTCCCGAGGATATGGGCCTCAGTGGGATACCAGGCTTGTGAGTCTTTGGCAGGCCGTACATTCTGGCAGGTCTGGGGTTGCTGGGCATGGTGTGCAGAAGTTTCTTCCCTTGTTCTGAGCCCCTCAGAATGCGGCGAGTCCTTTGAAGAAAAGTTTTAGTAAGGTTGTCCACTTGGTTAGTTGTGAGAGGTTTGTAGGTATCTGGGTCATTAAGTAGATTGAGCATTTTGTTCCTGTAATCGTCAGTGTTCATGATAACAACACCACCTCCTTTATCAGCGGTGGTGACCTTGATGGTCGTGTCTTCTGCTAAACCTTTGAGTGCATTGATGTAACGTCGAGGTATGACTGGGGAGCTGCGTGTTGAGATGGCTGCTGAGATGATGCCTTGAAGATAGCCTTTTTGGAAGTCGGAGTCATTGTGTCTGTAGTTTTTGGCGATGAAATTGAGGTCTTGTTTTGGTTTCGTAATTCCTGTTGCGCAGGAAAATTGACGATTCACTTGATCTTCCCATTCCAGCCAGCGATTTCATCGACCTTGTTGAACTATGTGTTGGCTTTACGTGTTTCTCTTTCGAAAATCACCTCTTTCAGCAGACTTTTGGACTACCCATGGGTTCGCCACTCAGTGCAGTCCTGGCGAACCTATACATGGAACATCTAGAAGCCGAACGTTTCTCCACCATTATTCCTTCGTCTGTCACCTGGCTCCGTTATGTTGACGACATTCTCCTCATAACTCCTAAACGCTTCAACGTTCAAGCTCTCCAGGACAAGCTCAACCAGGTCGAGCCTTCAATCCAGTTCACACTTGAAGAAGAAGTCGACAACACTCTTCCTTTCCTTGATGTCCTGCTCTGCAAAGCTGACCACGAACTTCGTTTTAAAGTCTATCGAAAACCCACCAACCAAAGCGATCTTCTCCACTTCTACTCTCACCACGACACCAAAACCAAACGTGGTGTAATTATAGGCTTCTTCCTGCGTGCACTCAGAATCTGCAGCAACGAGTTCCTTGAGGAAGAATGCACTATAATTGAACAAATATTTTCTAAACTCCACTATCCTCGTCACTTCATCAGAGACTGCAGACGGCGAGCATTAAACATCTTCAACACACCCAGAGAAGACACTGCCGAGAAGAGATACATAGTCCTTCCCACCAACTCCATTGCCAAACATGTTTCCAACATCTTTGCCAAAACATCATTCCAAGTATCTACCTCCACAACCACGACCATCAAGGACATCACCAGTAGTAGGCAGGACAAGCCTCCATCCTCTGCAGGGGTATACATAATCCCTTGTAATGACTGCAACAAGTTATACGTGGGCGAAACATCAAGGGACCTCCAAACACGTATTTCAGAACACCAATACGCAAGCAGGTCTGACGACACAAGGAATGCCTGCGTACAACACCGTAATTCACACAACCACTTGATAAACTACAGAAACTCAAGACTTATCGCCACAGAAGACAACACTCAATACCGAAGAATCCTGGAATCATCACTTATTTCTATATCTGACAACTTCAACCAGAATAGTGGCTTCTATAACATAGCTGAACCACTTGCCAAGAAACTTCTTCATCGCTATCCCACATAAGAACACTGTAGAAGGTCTGCTCACAAACTTATCCAATCTCCTTTCCAAGCTACCCAAGTTTTTAGACTCTACAACCCCACTCGGTACATCATCAGATGCAGCATTCTTCACCTGACCTCAGCCGGACTATAAATACTCGCGTTCCTTCCACCCCAGGTAGTTCTGTTTGTGACTTGAAAAAGCCCACTGTGTGGGCGAAACGTAGTCAATAAAAGATCACATTATACTGCATTTGTGTTTATATTGCCAGATTCACAGACACTAGAGGAGATATAAAAAAGACCTGGAAAACACTCTCTCAGATTCTAGGGACCCACAAACTGAGAAAAACCAAGAATATTGTCCTAACTAAACCTAATGAAACACCACTACATCCCACTGACACAGCTAACAAGATAAACGACTTCTTCTCAAACATAGGATCTAATCTCGCCAGTAAAATCCCACATACCAATGCCCATGCCGGGGACTACCTAGATGGGAATTTCCCTAATTCCTTCTGTCTTGCACCAACTGAGCCCACGGAAGTCATTGAGATCATAAAGTCACTTAAAAATAACTCGGGGAATCTGTCTCATGTCCCACCATTACTGTACAAGCGAGCGGCCCATGTCCTTTCGCATGCTATTTCATTACTTTTTAACAAGTCACTAGAGACTAGCACCTTCCCGAAACTACTCAAGATGGCAAGGGTTACACCAATACATAAAGGTGGTGACCCTACAGACTTAAACAACTATAGGCCAATATCAAACTTACCATTGCTATCCAAAATCTTTGAGAAACTCGTGCACAGGAGACTGTATTCATTCATAACGGCTCAAAACATACTCAACCCCTGCCAGTTTGATTCAGGAAAAATAAAAGCACTAATGATGCAATCATAAAAATGCTAGATCTGCTTTACACAGCATTGGAAAATAAGGAATATCCACTAGGAATTTTTATTGACCTAAGAAAAGCTTTTGACACAGTAGACCACGACATCCTACTCCACAAACTTGATCACTACGGTATAAGAGGCCATGTGCTTGCTTATTTCAAATCTTACATTACTAATAGGTATCAGTACGTCACCATTAAAGACACAGCATCAGCAACACGGCCACTTGATACTGGAGTTCCGCAGGGAAGTGTCCTTGGTCCCCTGCTCTTCCTCATATACATCAATGACCTTACAAACGTATCCCAACACCTGAAACCCATTCTCTTTGCTGATGACACAACTTATGTCATCTCTCACCCTAATCTTGCCACCCTCAACACCATTGTGAATGAGGAGCTGATTAAAATATCGACTTGGATGACAGCCAATAAACTTACGCTTAACACTGACAAAACCTACTATATTATGTTTGGTAGCAGAGCAGGAGATGCACAAATTAACATTAAGATTGACAACACTCTAATTACCAGAAATAATGGGGGAAAATTCCTAGGCTTATACCTTGACAACAACCTGAATTTCAGCACCCATATCCAGCACATAGCCAAAAAAGTATCCAAAACGGTTGGGATCCTCTCCAAGATACGATACTACGTGCCGCAAAATGCCCTTCTCACACTATACCACTCACTTATTTATCCATACCTCACCTATGCTATTTGTGCTTGGGGATCAACTGCAGCAACACACCTAAAGCCAATAATAACCCAACAAAAAGCTGCAGTAAGAATAATCACTAAATCCCATCCCTGGCAACACCCCCCCCACTCTTCATAGATCTAAACTTACTCCCAGTCCAGTACATCCACACTTACTACTGTGCAATCTATATCTACAGGGCCTTAAACTCTAATATCAACCTTGACCTAAAACGCTTTCTTGATAGTTGTGACAGAACCCACAGGCATAACACCAGACATAAACATCTCTACGACATTCCCCGTGTCCGACTAAACCTTTACAAAAATTCAGTGTATGTCAAAGGCCCTAAAATCTGGAATACCCTACCTGAGAACTCTAGAACTGCAGACACATTCATCACCTTCAAAACTACCATTAGAAAACATCTTATCTCCCTGATACACCCCGTCAACTAACTACACGAATACCACCTGGTGGTTCACACTTACACTCACTCACTCATTTGACCATAAACAGAAATATTAATCTCAGTCTTAAAATAATGAATCCTGTTATACTCCAATACTGAAACTATGTACTGTGCCAAAACAAAAGCATTCACATTGCTAAACTCACAAACTTGTATTTAGTCACTTAGCCATAATACCAACTTACCTCATAATTTGTAATATTTTACAATTAAGAATAAAACTAAGTATGCCCGAAATGCCTAGCCATGCTAAGCGTTCTAGTGGTACACTCTGTAATCACAATTTTACTACATGTAAACCAAACAATAACCAAATTTCTGTAAACTCAGCATTGTAATCCTTATAGAGAATAAACTTTGAATTGAATTGAATTGAATTGAATCTCAGGAGGTTTCGCCTATGTATATTTTGTCGCAGTCGTTGCAAGGGACTGTGTATACCCCTGCAGGATTTTGCACTTACTAATAATGTAGTGGAGGGATTACTAGTTACTTGGAGAGAATGGTACGTACATGTTGGACAATGGAATTGTTAGAGACCTAAATATGTTATTTCGGTGGTGTCTCGTCTAGGCTACTTGAAGGAGTTATATGGCACTGCGTCAACAAGCTCTGACAAAATGAAGAGGTTAATTAATTTTTCAAAAGACTTGGTCAAGGAATGAGCATTCTTTTTCAAGGAATTCATTGCTACAAATACGGAGAGCCTGAGGAGGAGGAAGCCTGTAATGACGTCACGTTCAGTCTTGGTGTGGCAGGGTGAGTAGTAAATTGATGGCTCTCTCGACCTTGGTACACCAAACTGAACCGTTCGTTAATTTTTTATCTGTTTCTCACCTGAAGATTATCTCTTTCAGCAGACTTTGGACCTACCCACGGCTTCCCCGCTGGTTCCTGCACTGGTGAACCTATGCGTGAAGCGTCTTAAGTCTGAGCTATTTTTCCGTGATCATCCGCTCCTCGGTCACTTAACATACTGTATTACCAATAGTGTTTTACAACATCGACTATGAAGATATTTGGGGGAAGTCGAAGCAAACGGAGTGGAGAGGTTGTTGGTGTAATCAATCTATCACGCTCGAAGCAAGATAATAAATCTCATAGCCTAATACAGAAACAAGTGGCCAGAGGCTTATATACTGGCGAGTGAGTGAGATGCACCGGGTTTTTTCGCTAGTTTAAAACTTTTCAGAGTCTCTCTTGAAACTTAGTAACTCTTGATCTCAGACTGTCACCGCTTCCAGAGTTCACAAAATTCCTCATAAACAATGAACCAACGGTAACCCAAGTGCGCTAATTCTCTGTTTATTTTCCGTAGCGTGTTTCAAAGCGAATTTAAAAGTACATAATATACACTTCTTGTGGATATCAGCGTCCACTATGATGAAAAAAAAATTGATAAATTGATGGCTAATGTTTGGATACAGAAGACAGAACAGAGACAACTAGAGGAAATATCTCGCATAACTTGATTCTGGTAAACAATCTCTAATTAATAATCTTGATGTTAATAATGAACCTTGAAAAATCAGTCACAAATCACACTGTTTCGGTTTCTCATGAATTACCTTTATAATTCTAATCAAGTCATGGGGCCTAATTTTCATGCAACCGACTTTGTGGGGCCGAGAGATCATCTTGGTGGGGTAGACTGGTGTGACCTGACTGGTCATTATCCTGTAGGTCAAGTAGGTGAAGATGGTCACTAATATGACGTAAAACAAGTTGCCCAGGTAACGTACGTTCCAAATATGGAAATTACATCAAACAAAACGACTCAAAATACAAAAAAAAAAAATAGATTAAAACTTCTTATAGGTCAAAAAGAGAGGAATTTACAGGCGAATAAAAAGAAGAGAGGGGCACTTATTGAATCATTATATTCATGGACAGAGAGAACTCAAAATAGAAATAAGAAAAATCGGAAAAGATTATGAAATTAAAGTCGCAAAGGATTTGAAGGCCAACCCAAAAGGAGTAAGATTAGAGAGAAGACTGACCCACTTCAATATTCCTCAGGTCAGCTTACCGTCAGAGACAGAGAAATGTGCACAGTCTTTGACATATATTTCTTTGTTTTGACGCAGTGAAATTTCAGACGTCAATAATTATGTAGATCAGGATGAAAATAAATTATGCACGATCAAAGTGGTTAGTGGCGTTGTTCTTAGACTAATAGATTAAAACCAAACCCCAGGCGGTCCCTCGAAGGTTATCAAGGAATGTAAGGAATGCAAGTCTTTTCAACAGACCACTACAAATGTGGTAGCTGTCTATATTACTAACACAGGTACGCTAAGAATGTGGTACCTGTCTATATTACAAACACAGGTACGCTAAGAATGTGGTACCTGTCTATATTACAAACACAGGTACGCTAAGAATGTGGTACCTGCCTATATTACAAACACAGGTACGCTAAGAATGTGGTACCTGTCTATATTACAAACACAGGTACGCTAAGAATGTGGTACCTGTCTGTATTACAAACACAGGTACGCTAAGAGTGTGGTACCTGTCTATATTACAAACACAGGTACGCTAAGAATGTGGTACCTGCCTATATTACAAACACAGGTACGCTAAGAATGTGGTACCTGTCTATATTACAAACACAGGTACGCTAAGAATGTGGTACCTGTCTGTATTACAAACACAGGTACGCTAAGAATGTGGTACCTGTCTATATTACAAACACAGGTACGCTAAGAATGTGGTACCTGTCTGTATTACAAACACAGGTACGCTAAGAATGTGGTACCTGTCTATATTACAAACACAGGTACGCTAAGAATGTGGTACCTGCCTATATTACAAACACAGGTACGCTAAGAATGTGGTACCTGTCTGTATTACAAACACAGGTACGCTAAGAATGTGGTACCTGTCTATATTACAAACACAGGTACGCTAAGAATGTGGTACCTGTCTATATTACAAACACAGGTACGCTAAGAATGTGGTACCTGTCTGTATTACAAACACAGGTACGCTAAGAATGTGGTACCTGTCTGTATTACAAACACAGGTACGCTAAGAATGTGGTACCTGTCTGTATTACAAACACAGGTACGCTAAGAATGTGGTACCTGTCTATATTACAAACAGAGGTACGCTAAGAATGTGGTACCTGCCTATATTACAAACACAGGTACGCTAAGAATGTGGTACCTGTCTATATTACAGACACAGGTACGCTAAGAATGTGGTACCTGTCTGTATTACAAACACAGGTACGTTAAGAATGTGGTACCTGTCTGTATTACAAACACAGGTACGCTAAGAATGTGGTACCTGTCTGTATTACAAACACAGGTACGCTAAGAATGTGGTACCTGTCTGTATTACAAACACAGGTACGCTAAGAATGTGGTACCTGTCTATATTACAAACACAGGTACGCTAAGAATGTGGTACCTGTCTATATTACAAACACAGGTACGCTAAGAATGTGGTACCTGTCTGTATCACAAACACAGGTACGCTAAGAATGTGGTACCTGTCTGTATTACAAACACAGGTACGCTAAGAATGTGGTACCTGTCTGTATTACAAACACAGGTACGCTAAGAATGTGGTACCTGTCTATATTACAAACACAGGTACGCTAAGAATGTGGTACCTGTCTATATTACAAACACAGGTACGCTAAGAATGTGGTACCTGTCTGTATTACAAACACAGGTACGTTAAGAATGTGGTACCTGTCTGTATTACAAACACAGGTACGCTAAGAATGTGGTACCTGTCTGTATTACAAACACAGGTACGCTAAGAATGTGGTACCTGTCTATATTACAAACACAGGTACGCTAAGAATGTGGTACCTGTCTATATTACAAACACAGGTACGCTAAGAATGTGGTACCTGTCTATATTACGAACAAAGGTACGCTAAGAATGTGGTACCTGTCTATATTACAAACACAGGTACGCTAAGAATGTGGTACCCGTCAATATTACAAACACAGGTACGCTAAGAATGTGGTACCTGTCTGTATTACAAACACAGGTACGCTAAGAATGTGGTACCCGTCTATATTACAAACACAGGTACGCTAAGAATGTGGTACCTGTCTATATTACAAACACAGCTACGCTAAGAATGTGGTACATGTCTATATTACACAGGTACGCTTAGAATGTGCTACCTGTCTATATTACAAACACAGGTACGCTAAGAATGTGGTACCTGTCTATATTACAAACACAGGTACACTAAGAATGTGGTACCTGTCTATATTACAAAGACAGGTACGCTAAGAATGTGGTACCTGTCTATATTACAAACATAGGTACGCTAAGAATGTGGTACCTGTCTATATTACAAACACAGGTACGCTAAGAATGTGATACCTGGAGGTTACCTGGAGGTTATTCCGGGGATCAACGCCCCCGCGGCCCGGTCCACGACCAGGCCTCCCGATGGATCAGGGCCTGATCAACTAGGCTGTTACTGCTGGCAGCACGCAGTCCGACGTACGAGCCACAGCCCGGCTGATCCGGCACTGACTTTAGGTATCTGTCCAGCTCTCTCTTGAAGGCAGCCAGGGGTTTATTGGCAATTCCCCTAATGCTTGATGGGAGGCTGTTGAACAGTTTTGGGCCCCGGACACTTATGGTGTTTTCTCTTAGTGTACCAATGGCGCCCCTACTTTTTATTGGCGGCATTTTGCATCGCCTGCCCAGTCTTTTACTTTCGTAGGGAGTGATTTCTGTGTGCAGATTTGGGACCATTCCTTCCAAGATTTTCCAAGTGTAGATTATGATATATCTCTCCCTCCTGCGTTCCAACGAGTACAAGTCAAGTGCTTCCAAGCGTTCCCAGTAGTTAAGGTGCTTGACAGAACTTATACGTGCAGTAAAGGATCTCTGTACACTCTCTAGATCTGCGATTTCACCTGCTTTGTATGGAGATGTTAATGTACAGCAGTATTCCAGCCTAGAGAGAACAAGTGATTTGAAAAGGATCATCATGGGCTTGGCATCTCTCGTTTTGAAAGTTCTCATTATCCATCCTATCATTTTCTTTGCACGTGTGATCGTGGCACTGTTGTGATCCTTGAAAGTGAGATCCTCAGACATTACTACTCCCAGGTCCCTTACATTATTTTTCCGCTCTATTGTATGGCCGGAGTCAGTAGTATACTCTGTTCTAGTTATTATCTCCTCCAGTTTTCCATAACGGAGTAGTTGGAATTTGTCCTCATTGAACATCATATTGTTTACCGTTGCACACTGGAAAACTTTGTTTATATCTTCTTGGAGGTTAACCGCGTCCTCAGCAGATGACAGAGTCATGCAGATCCTAGTATCATCCGCAAAGGATGATACGGTGCTGTGGTGTATATCTCTGTTTATGTCTGATATGAGGATAAGGAATAAGATGGGGGCGAGTACTGTGCCTTGTGGAACAGAGCTCTTCACTATGGCAGCCTCCGATTTAACTCTGTTGACCACTACTCTTTGTGTTCGATTTGTTATATATTACAAACACAGGTACGCTAAGAATGTGGTACCTGTCTATATTACAAACACAGGTACGCTAAGAATATGCTACCTGTCTATATTACAAACACAGGTACGCTAAGAATGTGGTACCTGTCTATATTACAAACACAGGTACGCTAAGAATGTGGTATCTGTCTATATTACAAACACAGGTACGCTAAGAATGTGGTACCTGTCTATATTACAAACACAGGTACGCTAAGAATGTGGTACCTGTCTATATTACAAACACAGGTACGCTAAGAATGTGGTACCTGTCTATATTACAAACACAGGTACGCTAAGAATGTGGTACCTGTCTATATTACAAACACAGGTACGCTAAGAATGTGGTACCTGTCTATATTACGAACACAGTTACGCTAAGAATGTGGTACCTGTCTATATTACAAACACAGGTACGCTAAGAATGTGGTACCTGTCTATATTACAAACACAGGTACGCTAAGAATGTGGTACCTATCTATATTACAAACACAGGTACGCTAAGAATGTGGTACCTGTCTATATTACAAGCACAGGTACGCTAAGAATGTGGTACCCGTGTATATTACAAGCACAGGTACGCTAAGAATGTGGTACCTGTCTATATTACAAACACAGGTACGCTAAGAATGTGGTGCCTGTCTACATTGCAAACACAGGTACGCTAAGAATGTGGTACCTGTCTATATTACGAACACAGGTACGCTAAGAATGTGGTACCTGTCTAAATTACAAACACAGGTACGCTAAGAATGTGGTACCTGTCTATATTACAAGCAGAGGTACGCTAAGAATGTGGTACCTGTCTATATTACAAACACAGGTACACTAAAAATGTGGTACCTGTCTATATTACAAACACAAGTACGCTTAGAATGTGGTACCTGTCTATATTGCAAACACAGATACGCTAAGAATGTGGTACCTGTCTATATTACAAAGACAGGCACGCTAAGAATATGGTACCTGTCTATATTACAAACACAGGTACGCTAAGAATGTGGTACCTGTCTATATTACGAACACAGGTACACTAAGAATGTGGTACCTGTCTATATTACAAACACAGGTACACTAAGAATGTGGTACCTGTCTATATTACAAGCACAGGTACGCTAAGAATGTGGTACCTGTCTATATTACAAGCACAGGTACACTAAGAATGTGGTACCTGTCTATATTACAAGCACAGGTACGCTAAGAATGTGGTACCTGTCTATATTACAAGCACAGGTACGCTAATAATGTGGTACCTGTCTATATTACAAACACAAGTACGCTAAGAATGTGGTACCTATCTATATTTCAAGCACAGGCACGCTAAGAATGTGGTACCTGTCTATATTACGAACACAGGTACGCTAAGAATGTGGTACCTGTCTATATTACAAACACAGATACGCTAAGAATGTGGTACCTGTCTATATTATGAACACAGGTACGCTAAGAATGTGGTACCTGTCTATATTACAAGCACAGGTACGCTAAGAATGTGGTACCTGTCTATATTACAAAGACATGTACGCTACGAATGTGGTGCCTGTCTATATTACAAACACAGGTACGCTAAGAATGTGGTACCTGTCTATATTACGAACACAGGTACGCTAAGAATGTGGTACCTGTCTACATTACAAACACAGGTACGCTAAGAATGTGGTACCTGCCTATATTACAAACACAGGTAAGCTAAGAATGTGGTACCTGTCTATATTACAAGCACAGGTACGCTAAGAATGTGGTGCCTGTCTATATTACAAACACAAGTACGCTAAGAATGTGGTACCTGTCTATATTACAAACACAAGTACGCTAAGAATGTGGTACCTGTCTATATTACAAACACAGGTACGCTAAGAATGTGGTACCTGTCTATATTACGAACACAGGTACGCTAAGAATGTGGTACTTGTCTGTATTACAAACACAGGTACGATAAGAATGTGGTACCTGTCTATATTACGAACACAGGTACGATAATAATGTGGTACCTGTCTATATTACGAACACAGGTACGCTAAGAATGTGGTACTTGTCTATATTACGGACACAGGTACGCTAAGAACGTGGTACCTGTCTATATTACGAACACAGGTACGCTAAGAATGTGGTACCTGTCTATATTACAGACACAGGTGCGCTAAGAATGTGGTACCTGTCTATATTACGAACACAGGTATGCTAGGAATATGGTACCTGTCTATATTACAAACACAGGTACGCTACGAATGTGGTACCTGTCTATATTACAAACACACGTACGCTAAGAATGTGGTACTTGTCTATATTACAAACACAAGTACACTACGAATGTGGTACCTGTCTATATTACAAACACAGGTACGCTAAGAATGTGGTACCTGTCTATATTACAAACACAGGTACGCTAAGAATGTGGTACCTGTCTATATTACAAACACAGGTACGCTATGAATGTGGTACCTGTCTATATTACAAAGACAGGTACGCTAAGAATGCGGTACCTGTCTGTATTACAAACACAAGTACGCTTAAAATGTGGTACCTGTCTATATTACAAACACAGGTACGCTAAGAATGTGGTACCTGTCTATATTACAAACACAGGTACGCTAAGAATGCGGTACCTGTCTGTATTACAAACACAAGTACGCTAAGAATGTGGTACCTGTCTACATTACAAACACAGGTACGCTAAGAATGTGGTACCTGTCTATATTACAAACACAGGTACGCTAAGAATGTGGTACCTGTCTATATTACAAGCACAGCAACGTTAAGAATGTGGTACCTGTCTATATTGCACACACAGGTACGCTAAGAATGTGGTACCTGTCTATATTACGAACACAGGTACGCTAAGAATGTGGTACCTGTCTATATTACGAATACAGGTACGCTATGAATGTGGTACCTGTCTATATTACGAACACAGGTACGCTAAGAATGTGGTACCTGTCTATATTACGAACAAAGGTACGCTAAGAATGTGGTACCTGTCTATATTACAAACACAGGTACGCTAAGAATGTGGTACCTGTCTATATTACAAGCACAGGTACGCTAAGAATGTGGTACCTGTCTATATTACAAATACAGGTACGCTAAGAATGTGGTACCTGTCTATATTACAAGCACAGGTACGCTAAGAATATGGTACCTGTCTATATTACAAGCACAGGTGCGCTAAGAATGTGGTACCTGTCTATATTACAAACACAAGTACGCTAATAATGTGGTACCTAGCTATATTACAAGCACAGGCACGCTAAGAATGTGGTACCTGTCTATATTACAAACACAGGTACGCTAAGAATGTGGTACCTGTCTACGTTACGAACACAGGTACGCTAAAAATGTGGTACTTGTCTATATTACAAACCCAGGTACGCTAAGAATGTGGTACCTGTCTATATTACAAACACAGGTACGCTAAGAATGTTGTACCTGTCTATATTACAAACACAGGTACGCTAAGAATGTGGTACCTGTCTATATTACAAACACAGGTACGCTAAGAATGTGGTACGTGTCTACGTTACGAACACATGTACGCTAAAAATGTGGTACTTGTCTATATTACAAACCCAGGTACGCTAAGAATGTGGTATCTGTCTATATTACAAACACAGGTACGCTAGGAATGTGGTACCTGTCTATATTACAAACACAGGTACGCTAAGAATGTGGTATCTGTCTATATTACAAACACAGGTACGCTAAGAATGTGGTACCTGTCTATATTACAAACACAGGTACGCTAAGAATGTGGTACCTGTCTATATTACAAACACAGGTACGCTAAGAATGTGGTACCTGTCTATATTACAAACACAGGTACGCTAAGAATGTGGTACCTGTCTATATTACAAACACAGGTACGCTAAGAATGTGGTATCTGTCTATATTACAAACACAGGTACGCTAAGAATGTGGTACCTGTCTATATTACAAACACAGGTACGCTAAGAATGTGGTACCTGTCTATATTACACAGGTACGCTTAGAATGTGGTACCTGTCTATATTACAAACACAGGTACGCTAAGAATGTGGTACCTGTCTATATTACAAACGCAGGTACGCTAAGAATGTGGTACCTGTCTATATTACAAACACAGGTACTCTAAGACTGTGGTATCTGTCTATATTACGAACACAGGTACGCTAAGAATGTGGTACCTGTCTATATCACAAACACAGGTTCGCAAAAGTTAATACAAAAGTACATCTTTTTAGTACCTATATATCCTCTTCACCAATATATACAATATATATATAAATTGTAACAGTGCAGCGAAGGTGTTAGTGAAGAGATAGATGAGTCGACTCACTCTACTTGACCCTTCTCGTGTAAGAGGGACCATTATGCGTGTACTCAGCCAGCTAGTGAGTCTGACTTCAACCGGCTAGTGAGTCTGACTTCAACCGGCTAGTGAGTCTGACTTCAGCCAGCTAGTGAGTCTGACTTCAACCGGCTAGTGAGTCTGACTTCAGCCAGCTAGTGAGTCTGACTTCAGCCAGCTAGTGAGTCTGACTTCAACCGGCTAGTGAGTCTGACTTCAGCCAGCTAGTGAGTCTGACTTCAGCCAGCTAGTGAGTCTGACTTCAGCCAGCTAGTGAATCTGACTTCAGCCAGCAAGTGAGTCTGACTTCAACCAGCTAGTGAGTCTGACCTCAGCCAGCTAGTGAGTCTGACTTCAGCCAGCTAGTGAGTCTGACTTCAACCAGCTAATGAGTCTGACCTCAGCCAGCTAGTGAGAGTGACTTCAGCCAGGGCAGTAAATCTAGCATTAATTCGTCTGGAGTCAACCTCTTATCCAATTGTTGATGTATGTATCTGACAGCAAATCAGAGTGGCTGGGAGCCCCAGGCAACGACTCCGACCTAAATGGCAGTTTGGCTGGTATAGAGGGACTTCAGTATGACCTTGGTAGAGTTACACACAGAAGATTGTTGAGGAAAATAAAGACACAAGTAATAAGAAGGCAGAGGCACAGAGAATAGAAGAGGGAATTTTTCCCTATATTGAGGCATCATTGACAGGCAGGCAGTAGAGTTTGCATAAATAGGGAGAAATCACAACGGAAACGTGTCATCAGTGGTGTTCCACAAGGGTCAGTATTAGGCCCTTTGTTGCTCACAATATACCTGAATGGCATAGATGAGGGGATAAATAGCGGCATAAGCAAGTTTGCCGATGACACTAAAATAGACCGTCAAATAAATTCTGAAGAGGACCCTAAAGCGCTACAAAAGATCTGAATAGATTAACGTAGTGGTTCTAAGCCTGTGAAAAGAGAATAACCATTGACAACATGCCTATGCACTCAGCCCCGGGCCCAGACTCGTGGAACTCTGTTTTCATTAAGAACTGCAAGAAACCCCTCTCGCGTGCCCTAAGTACACTATGGAGGAGGAGCTTGGACATGGGTGAAATTCCAGTCACTTAAAACAACGGATATAGCCCCACTCCATAAAGGTGGCAGCAAAGCATTAGCTAAGAACTATAGACCAATAGCTCTGACATCCCACATCATAAAAATCTTTGAAAGAGTGCTAAGAAGCAGGATTGCAAATCACCTGGATTCCCAAAATCTGCACAATCCAGGGCAACATGGGTTCAGGGCAGGTCGCTCCTGCCTCTCACAACTACTGGATCACTATGACATGGCCTTGGATGCACTGGAAGAAAATCAGAATGCAGATGTAATATACACAGACTTTGCAAAAGCATTTGACAAATGCGATCATGGCGTAATAGCCCAAAAAATTCGTGCTAAAGGAATAACTGGGAAAGTGGGGAGATGGATCTTCAACTTCCTAACAAATCGAACACAAAGAGTAGTGGTCAACAGAGTTAAATCGGAGGCTGCCATAGTGAAGAGCTCTGTTCCACAAGGCACAGTACTCGCCCCCATCTTATTCCTTATCCTCATATCAGACATAAACAGAGATATACACCACAGCACCGTATCATCCTTTGCGGATGATACTAGGATCTGCATGAGGCTGTCATCTGCTGAGGACGCGGTTAACCTCCAAGAAGATATAAACAAAGTTTTCCAGTGGGCAACGGTAAACAATATGATGTTCAATGAGGACAAATTCCAACTACTCCGTTATGGAAAACTGGAGGAGATAATAACTAGAACAGAGTATACTACTGACTCCGGCCATACAATAGAGCGGAAAAATAATGTAAGGGACCTGGGAGTAGTAATGTCTGAGGATCTCACTTTCAAGGATCACAACAGTGCCACGATCGCACGTGCAAAGAAAATGATAGGATGGATAATGAGAACTTTCAAAACGAGAGATGCCAAGCCCATGATGATCCTTTTCAAATCACTTGTTCTCTCTAGGCTGGAATACTGCTGTACATTAACATCTCCATACAAAGCAGGTGAAATCGCAGATCTAGAGAGTGTACAGAGATCCTTTACTGCACGTATAAGTTCTGTCAAGCACCTTAACTACTGGGAACGCTTGGAAGCACTTGACTTGTACTCGTTGGAACGCAGGAGGGAGAGATATATCATAATCTACACTTGGAAAATCTTGGAAGGAATGGTCCCAAATCTGCACACAGAAATCACTCCCTACGAAAGTAAAAGACTGGGCAGGCGATGCAAAATGCCGCCAATAAAAAGTAGGGGCGCCATTGGTACACTAAGAGAAAACACCATAAGTGTCCGGGGCCCAAAACTGTTCAACAGCCTCCCATCAAGCATTAGGGGAATTGCCAATAAACCCCTGGCTGCCTTCAAGAGATAGCTGGACAGATACCTAAAGTCAGTGCCGGATCAGCCGGGCTGTGGCTCGTATGTTGGACTGCGTGCGGCCAGCAGTAACAGCCTAGTTGATCAGGCCCTGATCCATCGGGAGGCCTGGTCGTGGACCGGGCCGCGGGAGCGTTGATCCCCGGAATAACCTCCAGGTAACCAGGTAACCTCCAGGTAACCAGGTAACCTCCAGGTAACCAGGTAACCTCCAGGTATGGTACTTATGAACTAAGTAATGTAGATGTCAAGCACTCTGAATGCGAAAAAAAAGATTTAGGAGTTCTGGTTATCAGTAATCTAAAGCCAAGATAACAATTTGTGAGTGTTAGCAATAAAGTGAATAGAATTCTTGATTTCCCATCAAGAAGTATAAATAATACAAGTCTTCGGATTATACTTCAGCTTTATATAGCTTTGGTAAGACATTTAGGCTATACTGCGCAGTTCTGATCTCCATATTACAGAATGGACATAAATATGCTGGTAAACATGCGATGAAGGAAGAAGAAGTTAATCCATGTAGCAGAAATCTTACCTACGAGGATTGGATGATGACACTGAATTTGTACTCTCTAGAAAGACGTAGAATTAGATGGAATATTATTGAAGTATACCAGTGGAAAAGAGGAATATCTAACCAAGACAGGACTCGCAGCAATAGATTCAAGTTGGAAAAATTTAGATTTTGGAAGGATATAGGAAAGCACTTGTTTGGTAACAGAGTTATGGACTAGTTGAATAAACTCCCGAGTAGCGTCATTATTGTGACAACTTTGAGTAGCTTTAAAAATAGTTTGGTGCGCGTGAGTCGGACCTGCCTAGCATGGGCCAGTAGGTCTGCCTGCAGTGCTCCTCCTTTCTAATATCCTCACGTCTTTTCACTGGAGTCATTCTAGCGAGAATAATCCCTGGGAGCTGGTGTTGGGCACGTCTGCTCCCACCCTGGGAGCTGGTGTTGGGCACGCCTGCTCCCACCCTGGGAAGTGAGCTCATAAGAGAGTTGGGCTTAAGAGCTGAGAAGGATACACCATTCTTGCCTCATTGAGGTACAGTGGTCCAGAGTTACGTGGTAGATCTATGGTTCTTAACCCTTCTTGGATAACGCCTCACTATCCCAGTTGGTCCTCGTCTCTACCCTTCATACACAGTCCTAAATGTAAAAAATAAAAACGCCCTTTTTACTGAAATAATAAAAGGGATCTTTTGACTGACATAGTTAAAACGAGATTCTAGTTTCCATTCTAAGCTGCATGATTTTTAACTCTTCAAGGGAGACTGTCAGGAAGTGAGAACATGTTCGGGGAGAACTTTGTTACTGTCGTAGAGGTACCAGATCCTGGACACATATGCTGCTATGTATGATAATTCTATGTAACTGTATTGTGTATACCTGAATAAATTTACTTACTTACTTACTTACTTACAAGAGAGAGAGAGAGACTCCTTCAACATTCACCATTGTTTGAAGAAATAGTTTACAAAAGCGACAAGTTTATAAATGAGACACTTGTGTAATAATTGGGAATGTTTATGGTGGAAACGTTTCGCCAGTCAGTGACTTCTTCAGTCCAGTGCTGAGAAAAGTGCAAGTTGATGAGTTGACTTTGTTGCTGTGTGTGGGCGTCAACCAGCGTTATACAACACCTCGGCCACACTACCTTCAACCAGTCAACTCGAAGACAAGAAGTGCAAACTCGACAGGATATAACAAAAAAATTATGAGGTTGACCTAAATTTAGTCGCTTTTAATGGAATTTCGCGTTACGACTGACGTAATAACCACTTACGACACTTTGAACTATCTGCTGTGAGCCATCCTCTCCACCAAACCCATGAAAATATAAATAAGGACACCAAACAAAGGTTAAGGTCATTCCATATTTTTGATCTAGACTCGCTCCTCCCCTCTGAAAATTTGACACAGATGGTACACCTTTTTTTTGATCGTTAAGTGTTGAGAAACAGTCTAGACTGAATTATGAATTCAATCTAGATGTGTTTTGCTCTTGGAAGTCAAAAAAGGGATTATAACTTTCTACTTACATGAACCTAACTGTCTTCTGTCTTCTGACTGTCTTCTCTTGACCTATCCTGTGTCATCTAACCTGTTCTCCTGCCTTCCTCTGGTTGTCTTCCCTCTTTCCTCTCTTAGTTGCGACTTAGTAATGGTCCAGGATGGATGGGCCGAAATCAGGTTTAGAAATTCCTCTACAGGGTGAGCTTCGTCGTGAGATATTCAACTGTCCATCACCATCCACCAAGGATTAGTGGTGTTGTTAGAGCAGGACAGATGATTCCTACAGCATGACTGGTATTATCTGATGGACAGGCGAGTATAGGTGGGTGGTCATGAATTGTTGCATAATGCATGACCCACACTCAACATGATCAGTAGAGGGTGTTGGAGGCTCCTGAATAATGCATACCACATCACAGTCAGTGGGGCGGTACATTACCCTGACACTCTGAGTACATCATGGGCTCATGTATGGTAGGCACGTCTTGTATGTGACATGAGGCGCAGCTCAACGTATGTGGTGGTGACACTTTTGTGTGTATGTGGTGAGACTGTCAGTGTAAGTGATGATGACTCTGAGTGCTGTGTTGATCAGACGCAACATGCAACCAAGGCAGTGACTGTGATTCCTTGAGCATCATGCAAGGAAGCTCGTGACTGAACATGGGAAAGTTCGTGATAGTGACTATATGTCAGTGTTATCCTGCTAACCTGTTTGAAGGCTGACGGCTTCTCACACATGATAATCTGACGGGAAATAACATTAGTGGATAACGCAGGAACTCACATACTATCTGGAAGGCAGTACTTGGCATCAAGCATCACTGAAGCCTGAGTATAACTCTGCGGCCCCAGCGGGGGTCTGCGACCCCCACTTTGAGAATCAAGGCAGTATTGTTCTCGGAAGATTTGAGCATTTATCCTAAACTTCATTAACTTAGTTCGATCTATTAATTTTGTGCATGTGATAAGTGAAACACTAGTTTATTATTATTATTATTATTATTATTATTATTATTATTATTATTATTATTATTATTATTATTATTATTATTATTATTATTATTATTATTATTATTATTATCATTACTATTATTATTAATATTTCATGGTGAAAAAAATGTGTGGGTTTAGTGATAAACTGTGTGGTGGTGGTGACACAGTGTGTTGGTGGTGGTGACACAGTGTGTTGGTGGTGGTGACACAGTGTGTTGGTGGTGGTGATACAGTGTGTTGGTGGTGGTGACACACAGTGTGGTGGTGGTGACACACAGTGTGGTGGTGGTGACACACAGTGTGGTGGTGGTGACACACTGTGTGGTGGTGGTGACACACAGTGTGGTGATGGTGACACACAGTGTGGTGGTGGTGACACACAGTGGGGTGGTGGTGACACACAGTGTGGTGGTGGTGACACACAGTGTGGTGGTGGTGACAAACAGTGTGGTGGTGACACACAGTGTGGTGGTGGTGACACACAGTGTGGTGGTGGTGACACACAGTGTGGTGATGGTGACACACAGTGTGGTGGTGGTGACACACAGTGTGGTGGTGGTGACACACAGTGTGGTGGTGGTGACACACAGTGTGGTGGTGACACACAGTGTGGTGGTGGTGACACACAGTGTGGTGGTGGTGACACACAGTGTGGTGGTGGTGACACATAGTGTGGTGGTGGTGACACACAGTGTGGTGGTGGTGACACACAGTGTGGTGGTGACACAGTGTGGTGGTGGTGACACACAGTGTGGTGGTGGTGACACACAGTGTGGTGGTGGTGACACACAGTGTGGTGGTGGTGACACACAGTGTGGTGGTGGTGACATACAGTGTGGTGGTGGTGACACACAGTGTGGTGGTGGTGACACACAGTGTGGTGGTGACACAGTGTGGTGGTGGTGACACACAGTGTGGTGGTGGTGACACACAGTGTGATGGTGGTGACGCACAGTGTGGTGGTGGTGACACACAGTGTGGTGGTGGTGACACACAGTGTGGTGGTGGTGACACACATTGTTCATCCTATACTATTTTCTTATCTTTTGGCAGCATTCTGCCTGCGCGCGCGCGCGTGTACTCACTTAATTGTGGCTGCAGGGGTCGATTCATGGCTCCTGGCCCCGCTTCTTCACTGTTCGCTACTATATCACTCTGCTCCATGAACTTTATCGTGCCTATTCTTAAAGCTATGTACGGATCCTGCTTCCACTACATCACTTCCCAGACTATTCCACTTACTGACAACTCTGTGACTGAAGAAATACTTCCTAAGATCCCTGTAACTCATCTGAGTCTTCAACTTCCAATTGTGACCCCTGGTTGCTGTGTTCCATCTCTGGAACATCCTGTTTATGCCCACCTTTTTGACTCCTCTCAGTATTTTATATGTCGTTATCATATTCCCCTATCTCTCCTGTCCTCCAGTGTCGCCAGGTCGATTTCTCTTAACCTCTCCTCGTAGGACATGCCCTTTAGCTCTGGGACTAGTCTCGTTGCAAACCTTTGCATATTATCTAATTTCCTGACGTGGTTGGCCAGGTTTGGGTTCCAAACTGGTGGTGCGTATTCCAATATGGGCCTGACGTACACGGTGTGTAGAATCTTAAACGACTCCTTACCGAGATGTCGGAACGCTATTCTTAGGTTTTCTAGGCGCCCCTATGCTGCAGCAGTTATTTGGTTGATGTGTGCCTCAGGAGATGTGCTCGGTGTTATACTTACCTCTAGATCCTTTTCCTTGATTGAGGTTTCAGTCTTTGGCCCCTTAGACTGTGCTCTGTCTGCGGTCTTCTTTGCCCTTCTCCAATTTTCATGACTTTGCACTTGGTGGGGATGAACTCTAGGAGCCAGTTGCTGGAAGAGGTCTGCAACCTGTTCAGATCCCTTTGTAGTTCTGCCTGGTCCTCGTCCGATTGAATTCTCCTCATTAACTTCACATCGTGTGTGTGTGTATGTGTGTGAAACAGGCCCACGTGGCTGCACAGTGTGAGGGAGGGGAGAGGGGGGGCGTCCTGGTGGCTAGGTTTTAAAAATAGTGACCACGTGGCACTGCCAGCCCCAGCCCCTCCACACACACACACACACACACAAACACACACACACACAATCTGGAGAGTGATTTAGTAGAGGCAGGAGCTATACATAGCTTTAAGAAAAGGTATTATAGGTCTCTTGGAGCAGGAAGAGAGTGAACCTAGTGGCGAGCAGCGGAGGGGCGGGACCAGGAGCTTTGCCTCGACCCCTGCAACTACACATAGGAGAGTGCCTCTTCGAAGCTGCATTTCACAGTCAGGTCCATATACATGATGGTAATTAATGTTTTAGGTTCTTTGATCACCGGTTAATGAGACCATTTAAAGAGGAGTTCCGCTGAGCTGAAGTACATTCTCGTGTCCTGGGGTAGCAGTGATACACGTGTCCTGGGGTAGCAGTGATACACGTGTCCTGGGGTAGCAGTGATACACGTGTCCTAGGGTAGCAGTGATACACGTGTCTTGGGGTAGCAGTGATGATACACGTGTCCTGGGGTAGTAGTGATACACGTGTCCTGGGGTAGCAGTGATACACGTGTCCTGGGGTAGCAGTGATACACGTGTCCTGGGGTAGCAGTGATACACGTGTCCTGGGGTAGCAGTGATACACGTGTCCTGGGGTAGCAGTGATACACGTGTCCTGGGGTAGCAGTGATACACGTGTCCTGGGGTAGCAGTGATACACGTGTCCTGGGGTAGCAGTGATACACGTGTCCTGGGGTAGCAGTGATACACGTGTCCTGGGGTAGCAGTGATACACGTGTCCTGGGGTAGCAGTGATACACGTGTCCTGGGGTAGCAGTGATACACGTGTCCTGGGGTAGCAGTGATACACGTGTCCTGGGGTAGCAGTGATACACGTGTCCTGGGGTAGCAGTGATACACGTGTCCTGGGGTAGCAGTGATACACGTGTCCTGGGGTAGCAGTGATACACGTGTCCTGGGGTAGCAGTGATACACGTGTCCTGGGGTAGCAGTGATACACGTGTCCTGGGGTAGCAGTGATACACGTGTCCTGGGGTAGCAGTGATACACGTGTCCTGGGGTAGTAGTGATACACGTGTCCTGGGGTAGCAGTGATACACGTGTCCTGGGGTAGCAGTGATACACGTGTCCTGGGGTAGCAGTGATACACGTGTCCTGGGGTAGCAGTGATACACGTGTCCTGGGGTAGCAGTGATACACGTGTCCTGGGGTAGCAGTGATACACGTGTCCTGGGGATAGTCCAGTGATACACGTGTCCTGGGGTAGCAGTGATACACGTGTCCTGGGGTAGCAGTGATACACGTGTCCTGGGGTAGCAGTGATACACGTGTCCTGGGGTAGCAGTGATACACGTGTCCTGGGGTAGCAGTGATACACGTGTCCTGGGGTAGCAGTGATACGTGTCCTGGGGTAGCAGTGATACACGTGTCCTGGGGTAGCAGTGATACACGTGTCCTGGGGTAGCAGTGATACACGTGTCCTGGGGTAGCAGTGATACACGTGTACTGGGGTAGCAGTGATACACGTGTCCTGGGGTAGCAGTGATACACGTGTCCTGGGGTAGCAGTGATACACGTGTCCTGGGGTAGCAGTGATACACGTGTCCTGGGGTAGCAGTGATACACGTGTCCTGGGGTAGCAGTGATACACGTGTCCTGGGGTAGCAGTGATACACGTGTCCTGGGGTAGCAGTGATACACGTGTCCTGGGGTAGCAGTGATACACGTGTCCTGGGGTAGCAGTGATACACGTGTCCTGGGGTAGCAGTGATACACGTGTCCTGGGGTAGCAGTGATACACGTGTCCTGGGGTAGCAGTGATACACGTGTCCTGGGGTAGTAGTGATACACGTGTCCTGGGGTAGCAGTGATACACGTGTCCTGGGGTAGCAGTGATACACGTGTTCTGGGGTAGCAGTGCTGGGGTAGCAGTGATACACGTGTTCTGGGGTAGCAGTGATACACGTGTCCTGGGGTAGCAGTGATACACGTGTCCTGGGGTAGCAGTGATACACGTGTCCTGGGGTAGCAGTGATACACGTGTCCTGGGGTAGCAGTGATACACGTGTCCTGGGGTAGCAGTGATACACGTGTCCTGGGGTAGCAGTGATACACGTGTCCTGGGGTAGCAGTGATACACGTGTCCTGGGGTAGCAGTGATACACGTGTCCTGGGGTAGCAGTGATACACGTGTCCTGGGGTAGCAGTGATACACGTGTCCTGGGGTAGCAGTGATACACGTGTCCTGGGGTAGCAGTGATACACGTGTCCTGGGGTAGCAGTGATACACGTGTCCTGGGGTAGCAGTGATACACGTGTCCTAGCAGGATACACTTGTCTTGGGGTAGCAGTGAAACACGTGTCCTGGGGTAGCAGTGATACACGTGTCCTGGGGTAGCAGTGATACACGTGTCCTGGGGTAGCAGTGATACACGTGTCCTGGGGTAGCAGTGATACACGTGTCCTGGGGTAGCAGTGATACACGTGTCCTGGGGTAGCAGTGATACACGTGTTCTGGGGTAGCAGTGATACACGTGTCTTGGGGTAGCAGTGATACACTGGTCCTGGGGTAGCAGTGATACACGTGTCCTGGGGTAGTAGTGATACACGTGTCCTGGGGTAGCAGTGATACACGTGTCCTGGGGTAGCAGTGATACACTTGTCTTGGGGTAGCAGTGATACACTTGTCTTGGGGTAGCAGTGATACACGAGTCCTGGGGTAGCAGTGATACACGTGTCCTGGGGTAGCAGTGATACACTTGTCTTGGGGTAGCAGTGATACACGTGTCCTGGGGTAGCAGTGATACACTTGTCTTGGGGTAGCAGTGATACACGAGTGTCTCTGGGGATAGCAGTGATACACGTGTCCTGGGGTAGCAGTGATACACGTGTCCTGGGGTAGCAGTGATACACTTGTCTTGGGGTAGCAGTGATACACGTGTCCTGGGGTAGCAGTGATACACGTGTCCTGGGGTAGCAGTGATACACTTGTCTTGGGGTAGCAGTGATACACGTGTTCTGGGGTAGTAGTGATACACTTGTCTTGGGGTAGCAGTAATACACGTGTTCTGGGGTAGCAGTAATACACGTGTCCTGGGGTAGCAGTGATACACGTGTCTTGGGGTAGCAGTGATACACGTGTTCTGGGGTAGCAGTTATACACTGGTCCTGGGATAGCAGTGATACACGTGTTCTGGGGTAGCAGTGATACACGTGTCTTGGGGTAGCAGTTATACACTGGTCCTGGGATAGCAGTGATACACGTGTCTTGGGGTAGCAGTGATGATACACGTGTCCTGGGGTAGCAGTGATGATACACGGGTTCTGGGTGATGGCTAGCCGTACCTGGGGTAGCAGTGATGATATAAGTGTCCTGGATGATGGCTAACACTTCCTGAGGTAGCAGTGATGATACAAGTGTCCTGGATGATGGCTAGCACTACCTGGGGTAGCAGTGATGATACAAGTGTCCTGGATGATGGCTAGCACTACCTGGGGTAGCAGTGATGATACAAGTGTCCTGGATGATGGCTAGCACTACCTGGGGTAGCAGTGATGATACAAGTGTCCTGGATGATGGCTAGCACTACCTGGGGTAGCAGTGATGATACAAGTGTCCTGGATGATGGCTAGCACTACCTGGGGTAGCAGTGATGATACAAGTGTCCTGGATGATGGCTAGCACTACCTGGGGTAGCAGTGATGATACAAGTGTCCTGGATGATGGCTAGCACTACCAGGGGTAGCAGTGATGATACAAGTGTCCTGGATGATGGCTAGCACTACCTGGGGTAGCAGTGATGATACAAGTGTCCTGGACGATGGCTAGCACTACCTGGGGTAGCAGTGATGATACAAGTGTCCTGGACGATGGCTAGCACTACCTGGGGTAGCAGTGATGATACAAGTGTCCTGGGTGATGGCTAGCACTACCTGGGGTAGCAGTGATGATACAAGTGTCCTGGATGATGGCTAGCACTTCCTGGGGTAGCAGTGATGATACAAGTGTCCCGGATGATGGCTAGCACTACCTTGGGTAGCAGTGATGATACAAGTGTCCTGGATGATGGCTAGCACTACCTGGGGTAGCAGTGATGATACAAGTGTCCTGGATGATGGCTAGCACTACCTGGGGTAGCAGTGATGATACAAGTGTCCTGGATGATGGCTAGCACTACCTGGGGTAGCAGTGATGATACAAGTGTCCTGGGTGATGGCTAGCACTACCTGGGGTAGCAGTAATGATACAAGTGTCCTGGATGATGGCTAGCACTACCTGGGGTAGCAGTGATGATACAAGTGTCCTGGAAGATGGCTAGCACTACCTGGAGTAACAGTGATGATACAAGTGTCCATGATGATGGCTAGCACTACCTGGGGTAGCAGTGATGATACAAGTGTCCTGGATGATGGCTAGCACTACCTGGGGTAGCAGTGATGATACAAGTGTCCTGGATGATGGCTAGCACTACCTGGGGTAGCAGTGATGATACAAGTGTCCTGGATGATGGCTAGCACTACCTGGGGTAGTAGTGATGATACAAGTGTCCTGGATGATGGCTAGCACTACCTGGGGTAGCAGTGATGATACAAGTGTCCTGGATGATGGCTAGCACTACCTGGGGTAGTAGTGATGATACAAGTGTCCTGGATGATGGCTAGCACTACCTGGGGTAGTAGTGATGATACAAGTGTCCTGGATGATGGCTAGCACTACCTGGGGTAGCAGTGATGATACAAGTGTCCTGGATGATGGCTAGCACTACCTGGGGTAGCAGTGATGATACAAGTGTCCTGGATGATGGCTAGCACTACCTGGGGTAGCAGTAATGATACAAGTGTCCTGGGTGATGACTAGCACTACCTGGGGTAGCAGTAATTATACAAGTGTCCTGGATGATGGCTAGCACTACCTGGGGTAGCAGTGATGATACAAGTGTCCTGGATGATGGCTAGCACTACCTGGGGTAGCAGTGATGATACAAGTGTCCTGGATGATGGCTAGCACTACCTGGGGTAGCAGTGATGATACAAGTGTCCTGGATGATGGGTAGCACTACCTGGGGTAGCAGTGATGACACAAGTGTCCTGGATGATGGCTAGCACTACCTGGGGTAGCAGTAATGATACAAGTGTCCTGGGTGAAGACTAGCACTACCTGGGGTAGCAGTAATGATACAAGTGTCCTGGATGATGGCTAGCACTACCTGGGGTAGCAGTGATGATACAAGTGTCCTGGATGATGGCTAGCACTACCTGGGGTAGTAGTGATGATACAAGTGTCCTGGATGATGGCTAGCACTACCTGGGGTAGCAGTGATGATACAAGTGTCCTGGATGATGGCTAGCACTACCTGGGGTAGCAGTGATGATACAAGTGTCCTGGGTGATGGCTAGCACTACCTGGAGTAGCAGTAATGATACAAGTGTCCTGGGTGATGGCTAGCACTACCTGGGGTAGCAGTAATGATACAAGTGTCCTGGGTGATGACTAGCACTACCTGGGGTAGCAGTAATGATACAAGTGTCCTGGGTGATGACTAGCACTACCTGGGGTAGCAGTGATGATACAAGTGTCCTGGATGATGGCTAGCACTACCTGGGGTAGCAGTGATGATACAAGTGTCCTGGATGATGGCTAGCACTACCTGGGGTAGCAGTGATGATACAAGTGTCCTGGGTGATGACTAGCACTACCTGGGGTAGCAGTGATGATACAAGTGTCCTGGATGATGGCTAGCACTACCTGGGGTAGCAGTGATGATACAAGTGTCCTGGGTGATGGCTAGCACTACCTGGGGTAGCAGTGATGATACAAGTGTCCTGGATGATGGCTAGCACTACCTGGGGTAGCAGTGATGATACAAGTGTCCTGGATGATGGCTAGCACTACCTGGGGTAGCAGTAATGATACAAGTGTCCTGGGTGATGGCTAGCACTACCTGGGGTAGCAGTGATGATACAAGTGTCCTGGATGATGGCTAGCACTACCTGGGGTAGCAGTGATGATACAAGTGTCCTGGATGATGGCTAGCACTACCTGGGGTAGCAGTGATGATACAAGTGTCCTGGATGATGGCTAGCACTACCTGGGGTAGCAGTGATGATACAAGTGTCCTGGGTGATGGCTAGCACTACCTGGAGTAGCAGTAATGATACAAGTGTCCTGGGTGATGGCTAGCACTACCTGGGGTAGCAGTAATGATACAAGTGTCCTGGGTGATGACTAGCACTACCTGGGGTAGCAGTAATGATACAAGTGTCCTGGGTGATGACTAGCACTACCTGGGGTAGCAGTGATGATACAAGTGTCCTGGATGATGGCTAGCACTACCTGGGGTAGCAGTGATGATACAAGTGTCCTGGATGATGGCTAGCACTACCTGGGGTAGCAGTGATGATACAAGTGTCCTGGGTGATGACTAGCACTACCTGGGGTAGCAGTGATGATACAAGTGTCCTGGATGATGGCTAGCACTACCTGGGGTAGCAGTGATGATACAAGTGTCCTGGGTGATGGCTAGCACTACCTGGGGTAGCAGTGATGATACAAGTGTCCTGGATGATGGCTAGCACTACCTGGGGTAGCAGTGATGATACAAGTGTCCTGGATGATGGCTAGCACTACCTGG
>NC_091305.1:5492500-5532947 GCF_038502225.1 Cherax quadricarinatus
GTCGATAGGCTGCACGTAACCTTTCCACCACCAGTAGAGAAAACTTTAATATCTAAAATATGGATTAAAGTGAACTCTAAACTGAGAGACAAACACCTCCCGGTGTACAGCTCCGGAGCCCAACAAATATGACAGTGACTGCTTCTTAAGATATTTACATCTGATGAGATTACCAAGACTGATGTTAAAACTTGCTAAGTGTCAGGGACTGCGTGTGTTAGCAAACTAAGTAAGATAAGATAAGATAAGAGATAAGATTTCGTTCGGATTTTTAACCCCGGAGGGTTAGCCACCCAGGATAACCCAAGAAAGTCAGTGCGTCATCGAGGACTGTCTAACTTATTTCCATTGGGGTCCTTAATCTTGTCCCCCAGGATGCGACCCACACCAGTCGACTAATACCCAGGTACCTATTTGCTGCTAGGTGAACAGGACAACAGGTGTAAGGAAACGTGTCGAAATGTTTCCACCCGCCGGGAATCGAACCCGGGCCCTCCGTGTGTGAAGCGGGAGCTTTAGCCACCAGGCCACCGGGCCTGTAAATACCTCTGTAAATACCTCTGTAAATACCTTTGTAACTTGTCATGATTGTGTCCAGATCTACCTGGAGTTCATTACCTCTGTAACTTGCTCAGCTATCAAAACTTTGTGGCCCAGTCCCTGGACCCATTATGAACCTCTGTAATTTTTTGACTACCGTCCACAGGATGGGTATGTGGTACATAATAAACATAGTAAACTAACAACCTCTGTGCCTCTTGTGGTACCTGATGATAGTGTAACTGGAAAGTCGCAGGTACTGTAGATTACGACACCTGTGACTTTCACGTCAGGTTTACAGGTGTAAATAGCTGAGTATTGATGAAGGCTTAATATTATGTATGTCTTTTTTAACCGGGTCTCTCTTAATATTATGAGAGAGGAGTTTTGACCACCGACTCAAGGAGCACAATAAAATCTGTACATTTTAATAGAACCCGAAGTGAAATATCACTTTGTTTGGTAATTTACACAGTTGTTAGTATGTAAAACACTTATAACCATGTAAAAAAGGTATAATGTAAATATACTAACTCAATGTTTCCTTAGAGATCTTTGGTTTTAGTTGAAAAATTAACTTAATACTTTCCATTAGTAAGCAAGTTTACTTAGTTACTGGTACAATCATACATAGTTTAACACAAGTGTAAATTACCTAAGTTACCCCCCAAAAATCAGACAATATTATTCATTTCCATCGGGATTCTCTGTGGGAGTCTCGAGGTTATGTAGCCAACTTTTTTATCTATTCCAGCTACATAGGCAATGTTATATGTGAAGATACAGTGAACAAGGCTAACATTCAATTCCAAAATTCAGTCGAGTGTAATTTTTTTTTAATAAATTAGTGGTCAACTTAAGGGAGACTAAGTTATTTTTTTCGATGGGCGAAGTACAACAGAAAACGACAAGGTACATATCATGGTAAACTGTAACAATAAGTAAAACCCGCTGAGGTTTGTCAGTTTAGTGGGTTTAAGGCTCGTCAGCTGCGTAATGATGAATAAGACACTTATTTAACGCCTTCTCATCTTCGTTTCCCAAACATTTTGTCTACGCAGTAAGCTTCTTCAGTTGAATACAAAGGAGACAAGAGAGGAGAGGTAGAGACTATTTAATCAATCCATCAACCTTGAGGAAGCGTGTACCATGATAATGATACTTAATGCTCGTTAAGGTTCCATGTCACCTTTGCTTTCAAAAATTTAAAACTAACTTCGAATAATTTCTGTGTATATATGCCGAGAAATACATACCTTAGATTTTGTTCAGATTTTTAATCTAGAGGGTTAACCACTTATGATGACTCATTAAAGTCAGTGTCATCAGAGACTGTTTTATCAGGTATCCACGAAGGACAACCATTAACAGGTTGCCTCATTTTGTATTTCTTCCTTCAATTTTACAATGTTATGCCGTTCGTAACTCGAGAATGCCTCATCCAATTGCCTTCAAATTTTTAACACTTGTGTACGATAACAAGGACTAAATTCTAGGAACAATATGTACGTTCAGGCGCCCTAGGATCAAAGTTACTGGAGACATTCCCAGCATCCTGGAACGACTGTGATAACTTCCATGGTTTAGAAAGACACGTAAGCAAACACTATAACATATTTATTAGAAAACGTTTCGGTCCTGGGACCTTGATCACTTCTAACATACAGAGGTAGAAAGACATTATATATATAGGCGGAGAGTGAGATGTGACGCACGTGACCTGAGGAATGTCATAAGAACATAAGAATGGAGGAACACATTCCTCAGGTCACGTGCGTCACATCTCACTCTCCGCCTATATATATAATGTCTTTCTACCTCTGTATGTTAGAAGTGATCAAGGTCCCAGGACCGAAACGTTTTCTAATAAATATGTTATAGTGTTTGCTTACGTGTCTTTCTAAACCAACTTGTCGGTATTTATTACCAAGGTTTATACCATAACTTCCATAAATCCTCAGTGGAACAGTTTCAAAAAACTTCACAGAAGTTACCAAAAAAAAAAAAAAATGAGGATGAAGAGTGAAGCTGAGCAGTGTTGCTGCAGACTTGACCAGGATAATACCCAGGATAGTACCCAGGATAGTACCCAGGATAAAACTCTGGATAGTTCCCATGATATTACCCAGGATAAAACTCTGGATAGTTCCCAGGATAGTACCCAGGATAAAACTCTGGATAGTTCCCACGATATTACCCAGGATAAAACTCTGGATAGTTCCCAGGATAGTACCCAGGATAAAACTCTGGATAGTTCCCATGATATTACCCAGGATAAAACTCTGGATAGTTCCCAGGATAGTACCCAGGATAAAACTCTGGATAGTTCCCAGGATAGTACCCAGGATAAAACTCTGGATAGTTCTCAGGATAGTACCTAGGATAGTACCCCGGATAAAACCCAGGATAGTACACAGAATAGTACCTAGCATAGTACCCAGGATAGTACCCAGGATAGTACACAGGATAGTACACAGCATAGTACCCAGCATAGTACCCAGGATAGTACCCAGGGTAATACCAGGATAGTACCCAGGATAGTACCCAGCATAGTACCCAGGATAGTACCTAGGATAGTACCCAGGATAATATCCAGGTTAGTACCCAAGATAGTACCCAGGATAGTACCAAGGATAGCACCCATGATAGTACCCAGGATAGTACCCAGGATAATATCCAGGTTAGTACCCAGGATAGTACCCAGGATAGTACCAAGGATAGCACCCATGATAGTACCCAGGATAGTACCCAGGATAATACCCAGGATAGTACCAAGGATAGTACCCAAGATAGTACCCAGGATAGTACCCAGGATAATACCCAGGAAAGTACCCAGGATAGCACCCATGATAGTACCCAGGATAGTACCCACGATAATACCTATGATAGTACCCAGGATAGCACCCAGGATAACACCCAAGATAATACATATGATATTACCTAGGATAGTACCCATGGAAGTGATAGCACTAACATCCCATGTCATAAAAATCTTTGAGAGGGTTCTAAGAAGAAAGATCGCCACCCACCTAGATACCCATCAATTACACAACCCAGGGCAACACGGGTTTAGAGCAAGTCGCTCCTGCCTGTCCCAACTACTGGACCACTATGACAAGGTCCTGGATGCTGTAGAGGATATATAAAATACAGATGTTGTATACACAGACTTTGCAAAAGCTTTCGATAAGTGTGACCATAGTGTAATAGCACACAAAATGCGGGATAAAGGAATAACGGGGAAAGTTGGTAGATGGATCTACAACTTCCTGACAAATAGAACACAAAGAGTAGTAGTAAACAGAGTAAAGTCTGAGGCAGCCATGGTAACAAGCTCTGTTCCACAAGGCACAGTACTCGCTCCCATTCTATTCCTCATCCTCATTTCTGACATAGACAGAGATGTAAGCCATAACTCCGTGTCTTCCTTTGCGGATGACACCCGGATTACCATGGCAGTGACTTCCATCGAAGACATCGCGAGACTCCAAGCAGACATCAACCAGCTCTTCAAATGGGCCACTCAAAACAATATGAAGTTCACGAGGAGAAATTTCAACTACTCAGATATGGGAAACTTGAAGAAATTAAAAATGTGTCATGGTGTACCATAAATTCTAACCATACAATAGAGCGAAAAAGTAATGTGAAGGACCTGGGATTGATAATGTCAGAGAATCTCACCTTCAAAGATCACAACAATGTATCTACCTCACTTGCTAGGAAAATGGTAGGATAGATAATGAGAACCTTCAAAACTAGGGACGCCAAGCCCATGATGATTCTCTTCAAATCGCTTGTGCTCTCTAGGCTGGAATACTGCTTTACACTAACGGCCCTCTTCAAGGCTGGCGACATTGCAGACATGGAGAGTGTACAAAGAACTTTCACGGCACACATAAGTACGATAAAGCACCTAAACTACTGGGAACGGTTGAAGGTCCTTGATCTGTATTCCCTCGAACGCAGGCGAGAGAGATATATGATAATATACACTTGGAAGGTCCTGGAGGTATTGGTACCAAACCTACACACGAAAATCACTCCCTATGAAAGCAAAAGACTCGGCAAGAGATGCAACACAAAACAATAAGTGTCAGGGGCCCAAGACTGTTCAATTGCCTACCAGCATAGATGAGGGAGGTTACCAATAGACCTCTGGCTGTCTTCAAGAAGGCACTAGAGAGGCACCTAAAGTCAGTACCTGACCAACCGGGCTGTGGTTCGTACGTAAGCCTGGTTGATCAGACCCTGATCCACCATGAAGCCTGGCCTCAGATCGGGCCGCGGGGGCGTTGACCCCCGAAACCCTCTCCAGATAAACTCCAGTGACATAACTGGAGAATGACTCATCCGATTGGCTTCAAATTTTGAACACACACAAGCTTTACGCTGCTGTTGGCTGCCCTGAATTCCAATTTCCCAATTTTAGTGAATAAATAGTGATTTTTCGTATTTTTATTTATATATGCATATACACACACATATACATTTATGTACTCATATTATCTGCACTTGCATACAGAAATTATTACACACAGACATACACACGTATACATAGTCGTATATTTTTACTCTACTGAAATTTTATGACCACCTTCCACTATTTTGTTATTGCATACACTGAGGTAGAGGAGGCTGGGCTTGTGGAATACAGGGATACCTCTCTGGGACCCGTGCAGCGAGAGAGATACATCTGGTCGTAAACTTTTGGTCTTCTAGTCGTCGAGATAGTTTCAAGATCATCCATCGCAGCATTGAATGATGTCACTATAGATCTGTGTCCTGGAGACAGTTCAGTATCAGAGAGACACTTTCTCTGACTTCAGTCTTCCTTACTCTACTTTTCTTCTCAGTATTTTATATGTCGTTATCATGTCCCCCGTATCTCCAGTGTGTTCAGGTCGATTTCCCTTAACCTCTCCTGGTAGGACATACCCTATAGCTCCGGGACTAGTCTTGTTGCTAACCTTTGCACTTTCTCTAATTTCTTGACGTGTTTGACCAGGAGTGGGTACTCCAATATGGACCTGACGTGTGTGTGTGTGTGTGTGTGTGTGTGTACTCACCTAGTTCTCACCTAGTTGAGGTTGCGGGGGTCGAGTCCGAGCTCCTGGCCCCGCCTCTTCACTGATCGCTACTAGGTCACTCTCCCTGAGCCGTGAGCTTTATCATACCTCTGCTTAAAGCTATGTATGGATCCTGCCTCCACTACATCACTTCCCAAACTATTCCACTTACTGTCTACTCTGTGGCTGAAGAAATACTTCCTAACATCCCTGTGATTCATCTGTGTGTGTGTGTGTGTGTGTGTGTGTGTGTGTGTGTGTGTGTGTGTGTGTGTGTGTGTGTGTTTACAAGTCTTTTATTTAGGTTCCATACATAATTTTAGATTTTACAGTAAATTAAGTAACCCCTAAAAAGTCAAAATTTATAACTCATCATATCACTGTGTTTATTGATGCTTTTAAGTGTAAACCGTCCTTAATATTTTTCATTGGTATACTGACTCATTTTTGTCCTTGCTGTTGCCCAGTGTCGGAGGTGGAGGAGGTGAACCAGTCAGGCGAGTTGACGTCGCAACAGCAACAGCAGCAACAGCAGGGAAGACTCAGAGATGAGGTGGATCAGGCAGCACCAACACACCTGACACCAGCTACCGATGTTACAGATACTGATGTGAGATCACCTTCTCTGTCACAGCTCATGGTAGTGTCAAGGAGCTTCGTTACTGCCTTGTGTTACTTAGTGTTTGTGAAATAACTCTTCTCTGCTACTGTCTTATTTATTAACTAACTCTCCCTTGTTATTTCCTTATTTATAATGTAACTATCTCTATTACTTCCTTATTCATAAAGTAACTGTCTGTATAATGTAACTGTTCTTAGTTATTGTTTTAACCGTGGTTTTATTCACAATGTATCTCTCAGTGTATATATCCCGCGCAAAAAAATAAATGAAACTCAATATTAACTCATTTAGTAAATTTAGAATGAGTTTATTAACCTTAGTTAATGATAATGTACGTGACTGTCAGAAGAACTGGTAAGTCAGTGGAAGGTGTGAGTGAGTTAGGTGACTGACAGCTTGGGTGACTGGTCATTGTGTGACTGACACCCAGCGTCGGGTGGCATTTGTCCTCTTTCCTAACGAATCTTGCCTGACTTACACTGAATTTATGTACACTGGACGGTTTCTACTCATTTATGCACGCTCATTATACACTAAGAGGTTTGTATGTCACAGTAAATATACACCAAGAATTGTGTTTTAGTTTATATACACTGCAAGGTGTGTAGATCCCACTGCACGTACACTGAGAGGTATCTGTTAATGTGTATTGAGAAGTGTGTGCCTCTCTCAGAGAACATGCACTTACTGGTATATATTTCTTCGTGTATAAACACAAAGCGTTGTTTATCTCTCAGTAAACATTCGCAGACTTTATGTTAATCGCTATTTCAGGTAGTAAAGTCGGTGTCCAGGTGACTTTACTGACTCATGCGCATTTAATAAAGAATAATTTTAACTGCGTCACTCTCCTTTAGCAGCGGAGGACGATCACCAACGACGAGTCCAGGAGGGAGATGCTAGACCGGCTCTCACAACTTCAGACAAAGGAGTTGCAGAAGGTGATCAGCTTCCTGGACTCCACCAGCGACCCCGCCGCTGTCCATCCCACCAGGATACACCACGCTCTGCAGGTGCTCAAGGTAATTTCTCCTGACGTTTCTCTCAAGGCTTCTCTTCTAGAGTAGACATAGTGGTGTCTTCTTTATCAGGAGTAATTTCTCCCGACTCTTCTTTCAAGGTCTCTTACTGGCTGACAGTCGTACTAGCCAAGCTGTGGGAGCGACCACCAATATTCTTACTGTCAGTATAGATCAAATCATCCAGGTTCTAGGAATGACATGCTAATGTTTTGTTATGCCTTGTTGTTTATGGTCAATACAGACCTCGTCATCCAGCACGTTCTTCAGCCTGTCTGCCAGGCCACACTAACAGACGTCAGAGGGCAGTGTTACTGATTCAGATTTCAGATTTTGCCACCGAAGTGGCTAGTTTATTGTGCACCCCATATCCATCCTGTGGACGGTAGCGCGAGAGCATATGGATACACAAAAGGCCTAGGAACTAGGCCCCAAAGGGTTAACAGGAATACATATGGATTTATATCTACATATCTATAGTTCACTTATCTCTTACAAGCAAATTTAGAAAATTTGCCTAGTATATCTGGTATCTTATTTTCATTAATAAGATATCTTGACATGTCACATAGGTTATTATACTGTCTGTCTGTATTCCTCAATAAGTGGACAATTAAGCACATAGTGTTCAAGAGAGTGACCATATGCCTGATCACATAATTTACATTTAGTTTGATCATCATCTGTGTGTCTCCCAAACTGCCAGAAGTACTTGTAACCAAGCCTAAGCCTGGCCACTACAACATCAGTCAGTCTGTTCACATTGCACGTTGCTCCATAAACATACTTATCTACGTTCATGTTATCATAGTGGGTTATAGATCTACTCAGGCTTCTAACTGCATTCCTATAACAATCATTTTCATTATTTACTTCTCTCCTAATATTATTCCTAATGCTAGACATAGTTATACCAAAGTTATATTCTACATTCTCCTTCTGGGTACTCTTCTTGGCTAACATATCAACTTTATCATGAAGGAGTAATCCAATGTGTGATGGGATCCATAGCAATTGCACATTAATTCCTTTGTCCCTAATTTTTGAGTATCTATACCTGGCTTCTCCAATGAGCATGTTGTTGGAGTCATTATATGAGTCAAGAGCCTTCAATGATGACATAGAATCAGTAATGATGATAGAGTCAAGCTCAGTGTCATAGGTTAGCTTTAGCGCCATTAGGATTGCAAACAATTCAGTTTGCAGTGTAGACGCCCAGTTGTTAATTCTTATGCCTAACTCAACAAATTTATTATCGTTCTTAACTAGGGAGGTGGCAACAAGAGCAGATGCAGCCCTGCCAGAAGACTCCTGTTTAGATCCATCAGTGTATATAACTTGTGATAACTTATTACTACCAGCTAGGTGAGAAATTTCTTCTTGAGCAGTTGCTCTAACAAGAGATTTAAGGAAGGGATTACTAGCAATGAGCTTCTTGGGAGGGACTTGCAGGTATGTGATATTAAATGAGCATATCTTCCATGGAGGGGTGAAATGCTCTTGTTGCCTACAGTGATACAGTTCATGCAGGTTATAAAACTTGATGTAATTGCACGTTCTCACAATCCATTTAGATCTGTGTGTATTTACCTCTAGACACTTGGTAAGATTCATTGTGACAGTGTCTGGTTCGTTTCTCAACATTCTAATACCGAGTACAGTGTTAATCTCAACAATCCTAACACTGATACTAGAAATATCAAGCTCCTTCCTCATGTTAAGAACTTTTGTAGATCTGGGACAGCCAAGAATAATCCTGAGAGCTTCATTTTGCATTAACTCCAAGGGTCGGAGAGAACTTTCTCTAGCTAATATCAACATGGGAGCAGCATAATCAATTAAGGACCTAACATAGGCTATGTACATCATTCTCACGATTCTCACATTAGCACCATAGTTGGGGTTGTAGCCAGCAACAGCTTTGAGAGCATTTAGTCTAGCTTTGTATTTCCTCTACTTGCACCTCTGCTCGCATCTCTGCAGGCATCTTTGCTGTCACCTCTACTGGCACCTCTAGCTGTCTCTAACTCACTTTTCTCTACATATTATACAATGGAAATACAGATCAATAAATCAGTCTCGGTGGGTAGGTACCTTCAGTCATGACAGTGACAAGGGTACCTTCAATCATAATAGTGACAAGGGTACCTTTAATCATGACAGTGACAAGGGTACCTTCAGTCATGACAGTAACAAGGGTACCTTCAATCATGACAGTGACAAGGGTAAATTTAATCTGACAGTGACAAGGGTACCTTCAGTCATGACAGTGACAAGGGTACCTTTAATCATGACAGTGACAAGGGTACCTTCAATTACGACAGTGACAAGGGTACCTTCAATCATGACAGTGACAAGGGTACGTTCAGTCATGACAGTGAGAAGGGTACCTTCAGTCATGACAGTGACAAGGGTACCTTCAATCATGACAGTGACAAGGATACCTTCAGTCATGACAGTGACAAGGGTACCGTCAGTCATGACAGGGACAAAGGTACATTCAGTCATGACAGTGACAAAGGTACCTTCAATCATGACAGTGACAAGGGTACCTTCAGTCATGACAGTGACAAGGGTACCGTCAGTCATGACAGTGACAAAGGTACCTTCAGTCATGACAGTGACAAAGGTACCTTCAGTCATGACAGTGACAAGGATACCTTCAGTCATGACAGTGACAAAGGTACCTTCAGTCATGACAGTGACAAGGGTACCTTCAGTCATGACAGTGACAAAGGTACCTTCAATCCAGGTGATTGGAATAGTGCAGGGTGAGGCATAAATCGATAATATAGTTCAATATTTTTGTTGAAGATCAGAAGGCAGTCAGAAGACATACATCAGTCATCACATGGAAACTAATACACAACTTTTTTCACTAATAATGATAAATAAGAACATACACAGACCACAACTAATTGAAACCTTTCAAAGAGACTAAAAGACAACAATATCCTAAAATACACAAGCACATTAAGTTTGAAGCCTTTCTGATGGTTTATTATCAAGTTATCAGCATGGAAGAGGTACTCAGAAAAAATGTGTGTTGTGTAGTGTTTGACTGAGTGTGTGTATTGTGTATATCGACAGGTGAGTCTGTTGGAGGAGGTGACGGGAAGGAAGTACACAGACATAATGGAGGCTGCTCACTATGCCCAGCCTCTCTCATCTCACCCAAGACCCAAGATGCTCCAGGTATGTACTCTCTCTCTCTCTCTCTCTCTCTCTCTCTCTCTCACGTTCTTGTCACACGGTTTAAGACACTGTTTACAAAAGAAACAAATGCTATTATGTACGAGTCTTAATATACACGGCTTTGATAAGCCAGTCACTGACTGGGTTTCCAGTCCAGAAGGCTTCCTGAGTACTGACACAGCGAGCAGTCTGGAGTCAGAGCTTAATTATGCTTTATACTAAGGAATGGACTGGAGGTCCACCTTAATGTTCTGAAGGAGTCTTGATCCAAGGGCCTGGAGACACTCTTTCCGACCCCCAGATCAAATCTTATTACCTCACCTTACTCAGAGGTTAACTGCAACAGCAATAATAATAAGAATTAATAATAATAATAATAATAATAATAATAATAATAACAATTATAATTATAATAAGAGTGGCATGGTCATCAGGTTGTGATAGCCACTACATGGCGTTCAGGTTCGACCTTCCTGGAGGAACTCCTCGAGTCCCACTCAGCAGTGTACAACCACTACGAGCCCCTCCTTCAGTTCGGCCTCCGACAGATACGTGGAGGAGAAGACTCCCTGGAGGCGCAGAGGATCATACACGACCTCCTCTCCTGCAGGTGTGTAAGATACTAAATTTAAAACATCCAGGTGTGTAAAAATACTTTGTTAAATCATCCAGGTATGTAAAATAATTTACAGTATCCAAGTATGTAAATCAATTCATTTACATCCTGTAAATATGAAAATAACTTCATTTACGATATGTGTAAATGACATTAAAATTATTCAGATGTGTAAATCACTTTCTTTAAATCATTATTTTGTGTAAATAACGCTATTTACATCTTGCAGGTGTGTAAATCAGGGTTTATATCCGGTATGTAGCAAAATTATACATCGTGCAGTTGTGTAAAACTATTTATACATTGATTTTCGTCCTGCAGGTGTGTAAAGCGTTATACTTACATTCTACAGGTGTATAAATATATTTAATTACCTATTCCAGGTGTGTAAATAAATTTATTTACATACCGTAGTTATGTAAATCACTTTCTTTCCACACTGTAACTACACCACACACCTTCACCACACACCTTCACCACACACCTTCACCACACACCTTCACCACACACCTTCACCACACACCTTCACCACACACCTTCACCACACACCTTCACCACACACCTTCACCACACACCTTCACCACACACCTTCACCACACACCTTCACCACACACCTTCACCACACACCTTCACCACACACCTTCACCACACACCTTCACCACACACCTTCACCACACACCTTCACCACACACCTTCACCACACACCTTCACCACACTGTAACTACACCACACACCTTCACCACACTGTAACTACACCACACACCTTCACCACACTGTAACTACACCACACACCTTCACCACACACCTTCACCACACTGTAACTACACCACACACCTTCACCACACACCTTCACCACACTGTAACTACACCACACACCTTCACCACACTGTAACTACACCACACACCTTCACCACACTGTAACTACACCACACACCTTCACCACACTGTAACTACACCACACACCTTCACCACACTGTAACTACACCATACACCTTCACCACACTGTAACTACACCACACACCTTCACCACACTGTAACTACACCACACACCTTCACCACACTGTAACTACACCACACACCTTCACCACACTGTAACTACACCACACACCTTCACCACACTGTAACTACACCACACACCTTCACCACACACCTTCACCACACTGTAACTACACCACACGCCTTCACCACACTGTAACTACCACACACCTTCACCACCACCTTCACCACACTGTAACTACACACTTCACCACACACGTTCACCACACTGTAACTACACCACACACCATCAACACACTGTAACTACACCACACACCTTCACCACACTGTAACTACACTTCACCACACCATCACCACACTGTAACTACACCACACACCATCACCACACTGTAACTACACCACACACCTTCACCACACTGTAACTACACCACACACCTTCACCACACTGTAACTACACCACACACCTTCACCACACTGTAACTACACCACACACCTTCACCACACTGTAACTACACCACACACCTTCACCACACTGTAACTACACCATACACCTTCACCACACTGTAACTACACCTTCACCACACACCTTCACCACACTGTAACTACACCACACACCTTCACCACACTGTAACTACACCACACACCTTCACCACACTGTAACTACACCACACACCTTCACCACACTGTAACTACACCACACACCTTCACCACACTGTAACTACACCACACACCTTCACCACACTGTAACTACACCACACACCATCACCACACTGTAACTACACCACACACCTTCACCACACTGTAACTACACCATACACCTTCACCACACTGTAACTACACCATACACCTTCACTACACTGTAACTACACCACACACCTTCACCACACTGTAACTACACCACACACCTTCACCACACTGTAACTACACCACACACCTTCACCACACTGTAACTACACCACACACCATCACCACACTGTAACTACACCACACACCTTCACCACACTGTAACTACACCACACACCTTCACTACACTGTAACTACACCACACACCATCACCACACACCTTCACCACACTGTAACTACACCACACACCTTCACCACACTGTAACTACACCATCACCACACACCTTCACCACACTGTAACTACACCACACACCTTCACCACACTGTAACTACACCACACACCTTCACCACACTGTAACTACACCACACACCATCACCACACACCTTCACTACACTGTAACTACACCACACACCTTCACCACACTGTAACTACACCACACACCTTCACCACACTGTAACTACACCACACACCATCACCACACACCTTCACTACACTGTAACTACACCACACACCTTCACCACACTGTAACTACACCACACACCTTCACCACACTGTAACTACACCACACACCTTCACCACACACCTTCACTACACTGTAACTACACCACACACCATCACCACACACCTTCACTACACTGTAACTACACCACACACCTTCACCACACACCTTCACTACACTGTAACTACACCACACACCATCACCACACACCTTCACTACACTGTAACTACACCACACACCTTCACCACACTGTAACTACACCACACACCTTCACCACACTGTAACTACACCACACACCTTCACAACACACCTTCACTACACTGTAACTACACCACACACCATCACCACACACCTTCACTACACTGTAACTACACCACACACCTTCACCACACACCTTCACTACACTGTAACTACACCACACACCATCACCACACACCTTCACTACACTGTAACTACACCACACACCTTCACAACACTGTAACTACACCACACACCTTCACCACACTGTAACTACACCACACACCTTCACCACACACCTTCACTACACTGTAACTACACCACACACCTTCACCACACTGTAACTACACCACACACCATCACCACACTGTAACTACACCACACACCTTCACCACACTGTAACTACACCACACACCTTCACCACACTGTAACTACACCACACACCATCACCACACTGTAACTACACCACACACCTTCACCACACTGTAACTACACCACACACCATCACCACACTGTAACTACACCACACACCTTCACCACACTGTAACTACACCACACACCTTCACCACACTGTAACTACACCACACACCATCACCACACTGTAACTACACCACACACCTTCACCACACTGTAACTACACCACACACCATCACCACACACCATCACCACACTGTAACTACACCACACACCTTCACCACACTGTAACTACACCACACACCTTCACCACATACCTTCACCACACACCTTCACCACACTGTAACTACACGACACACCATCACCACACTGTAACTACACCACACACCTTCACCACACTGTAACTACACCACACACCTTCACCACACTGTAACTACACCACACACCTTCACCACACTGTAACTACACCACACACCTTCACCACACTGTAACTACACCACACACCTTCACCACACTGTAACTACACCACACACCATCACCACACTGTAACTACACCACACACCTTCACCACACTGTAACTACACCACACACCTTCACCACACTGTAACTACACCACACACCTTCACCACACTGTAACTACACCACACACCTTCACCACACTGTAACTACACCACACACCATCACCACACTGTAACTACACCACACACCTTCACCACACTGTAACTACACCACACACCATCACCACACTGTAACTACACCACACACCATCACCACACTGTAACTACACCACACACCTTCACCACACTGTAACTACACCACACACCTTCACCACACTGTAACTACACCACACACCATCACCACACTGTAACTACACCACACACCTTCACCACACTGTAACTACACCACACACCTTCACCACACTGTAACTACACCACACACCTTCACCACACTGTAACTACACCACACACCATCACCACACTGTAACTACACCACACACCTTCACACTGTAACTACACCACACACCTTCACCACACACCTTCACCACACTGTAACTACACCACACACCTTCACACTGTAACTACACCACACACCTTCACCACACTGTAACTACACCACACACCTTCACCACACTGTAACTACACCACACACCATCACCACACTGTAACTACACCACACACCTTCACACTGTAACTACACCACACACCTTCACCACACTGTAACTACACCACACACCTTCACACTGTAACTACACCACACACCATCACCACACTGTAACTACACCACACACCTTCACACTGTAACTACACCACACACCTTCACCACACACCTTCACCACACTGTAACTACACCACACACCTTCACCACACACCTTCACCACACTGTAACTACACCACGCACCATCACCACACTGTAACTACACCACACACCTTCACCACACTGTAACTACACCACACACCTTCACCACACTGTAACTACACCACACACCTTCACACTGTAACTACACCACACACCTTCACCACACTGTAACTACACCACACACCTTCACCACACTGTAACTACACCACACACCTTCACCACACTGTAACTACACCACACACCTTCACCACACTGTAACTACACCACACACCTTCACACTGTAACTACACCCCGCACCATCACCACACTGTAACTACACCACACACCTTCACCACACTGTAACTACACCACACACCTTCACACTGTAACTACACCACGCACCATCACCACACTGTAACTACACCACACACCTTCACCACACTGTAACTACACCACACACCTTCACACTGTAACTACACCACGCACCATCACCACACTGTAACTACACCACACACCTTCACCACACTGTAACTACACCACACACCTTCACCACACTGTAACTACACCACACACCTTCACACTGTAACTACACCACACACCTTCACCACACACCTTCACCACACTGTAACTACACCACACATCTTCACCACACACCTTCACCATACACCTTCACCACACTGTAACTACACCACACACCTTCACCACACTGTAACTACACCACACACCATCACCACACTGTAACTACACCACACACCTTCACCACACTGTAACTACACCACACACCTTCACCACACTGTAACTACACCACACACATTCACCACACTGTAACTACACCACACACCTTCACCACACTGCAGCTACACCACACACCTTCACCACACTGTAACTACACCACACACCTTCACCACATTCCTTCACCACACTGTAACTACACCACACACCATCACCACACTGTAACTACACCACACACCTTCACCACACTGTAACTACACCACACACCTTCACCACACTGTAACTACACCACACACCTTCACCACACTGTAACTACACCACACACCATCACCACACTGTAACTACACCACACACCTTCACCACACTGTAACTACACCACACACCTTCACCACACTGTAACTACACCACACACCTTCACCACACTGTAACTACACCACACACCTTCACCACACTGTAACTACACCACACACCTTCACCACACTGTAACTACACCACACACCTTCACCACACTGTAACTACACCACACACCATCACCACACTGTAACTACACCACACACCATCACCACACTGTAACTACACCACACACCTTCACCACACTGTAACTACACCACACACCATCACCACACTGTAACTACACCACACACCATCACCACACTGTAACTACACCACACACCATCACCACACTGTAACTACACCACACACCATCACCACACTGTAACTACACCACACACCTTCACCACACTGTAACTACACCACACACCTTCACCACACTGTAACTACACCACACACCTTCACCACACTGTAACTACACCACACACCATCACCACACTGTAACTACACCACACACCTTCACCACACTGTAACTACACCACGCACCATCACCACACTGTAACTACACCACACACCTTCACCACACTGTAACTACACCACACACCTTCACCACACTGTAACTACACCACACACCTTCACCACACTGTATCTACACCACACACCATCACCACACTGTAACTACACCACGCACCATCACCACACTGTAACTACACCACACACCTTCACCACACTGTATCTACACCACACACCATCACCACACTGTAACTACACCACACACCTTCACCACACTGTAACTACACCACACACCTTCACCACACTGTAACTACACCACACACCTTCACCACACTGTAACTACACCACACACCTTCACCACACACCTTCACCATACTGTAACTACACCACACACCATCACCACACACCATCACCACACACCTTCACCACACTGTAACTACACCACACACCATCACCACACTGTAACAACACACGCACACCATAACCACACTGTAACTACACCACACACCATCACCACACACCATCACCACACTGTAACTACACCACACACCATCACCAGACTGTAACTACACTACACACCATCACCACACACCTTCACCACACTGTAACTAAACCATACACCATCACCACACACCTTCACCACACTGTAACTACACCACACACCATCACCACACTGTAACTACACCACACACACCATCACCACACTGTAAGTACACCACACACCTTCACCACACACCATCACCACACTGTAACTACACCATACACCATCACCACACACCTTCACCACACTGTAACTACACCACACACCATCACCACACTGTAACTACTCCACACACCTTCACCACACATCATCACCACACTGAAACTACACCACACACCTTCACCACACACTTTCACCACACTGTAACTACACCACACACCTTCACCACACACCTTCACCACACTGTAACTACACCACACACCTTCACCACACTGTAACTACACCACACACCATCACCACACTGTAACTACACCACACACCTTCACCACACTGTAACTACACCACACACCTTCACCACACTGTAACTACACCACACACCTTCACCACACTGTAACTACACCACACACCTTCACCACACTGTAACTACACCACACACCTTCACCACACACCTTCACCACACACCTTCACCACACTGTAACTACACCACACACCTTCACCACACATCACCATACACCTTCACCACACTGTAAGTACACCACACGCCTTCACCACACTGTAACTACACCACACACCTTCACCATACACCATCACCATACACCTTCACCACACTGTAAGTACACCACACGCCTTCACCACACACCTTCACCACACACCTTCACCACACACCTTCACCGCACACCTTCACCACACACCTTCACCTTCACCACACACCATCACCACACACCATCACCACACACCATCACCACACACCTTCACCACACACCTTCACCACACACCATCACCACACACCTTCACCACACACCTTCACCACACACCTTCACCACACACCATCACCACACACCATCACCACACACCATCACCACACACCATCACCACACACCATCACCACACACCATCACCACACACCATCACCACACACCATCACCACACACCATCACCACACACCATCACCACACACCATCACCACACACCATCACCACACACCATCACCACACACCATCACCACACACCATCACCACACACCATCACCACACACCATCACCACACAGTGCCGATGTTGCCAGTGTAAATTTACGCATCTTTACCTCTTCCACATCCCCCCCAGGCGCTGTATAATCCTACGGGTTTAGCGCTTCCCCTTTATAATAATAATAATAATAATAATAATAATAATAATAATAATAATAATAAAAATCTACTTCAGGTATTCCGAGCATAAACAGTATCTGACGACGGCACAGAAGATCAAGGAAATGATCTCCCGCAACACCCGTCTCTGGAGCACCTGCAGTACCAAGGAGTGGGGAGACGCACTCTGCTTCAACGATGTCTTCCTGAAGGAGGCCTGCCAACTCTTCCCTTGGGCCACCATGAAGATCGTCAGACTTCGACTGAAGTTTCTTCGGCCCCTGTTGGAGGATGAGAACTTGAACGTCCGCATCGTCTTCCTGGTGAGGGACCCTAGAGGCGTCATGAACTCCCGCACCGACACCGTCAAGTGGTGCACCGCTCCAGACTGTAGTGACCCCAAGGCTCTCTGTACAGATATGGAGGATGACCTCGAAGCAGCTCTCCAACTGCAGAAAGACTTCCCGGGGAAGCTGTACATTCTCAGGTACGAGGACATGTCCCTCAACCCGGTCAATAAGACTCGTGAGTTACTAGACTACACTGGACTAGATTTTGATGCCAAGATGGAGGAATTCCTAGATTCACATACAACTAAGAACCTGGACAAGCCCTGGAGCACCTCCAGAGAATCCAAGACCCGAGTGACTTACTGGGTGTCGAAGCTGTCTTCAATCAAGCTTAAAGCTGTGCAGGGCGCGTGTGATCATGTCATGAAACGCTTCGGGTATTTACCCATAAGTTCCAACAAAAATATTACTGTAGACAGTATACTAGGACCACTTATGTTGACCTAGCCTTAAATAAACTAGGACCACTTATGTTGTCTAAGCCTTAGTGTGGAAAAAAATATTCGATACGATATCCACAGTTAAGGTGTGACTTTGTCAGTCTCAGTATTTAATGTGATGAAGTTTGTGAAGACTAATATAATATATTTTTGTATAGATTAATTGTAATGAGTGACAATTGAAGTACAGTGGTGAACTTGAAGTAATATTCCAGATATACGATAATTCAAGGCTGTGACACAAATATATTTTGGATAATATTAATAATGCTTGATAAGGACTGCGTGCAAGTGTGGTGAGGTGTAAGCGAGTTGTAAATTATTTGTGAACGAGTTTACTGCAGCTCCTCCCACTTTGAAGCCTATTTCCAGCTGCGAGTCGTGAGACAGGTATCCCAGCTGGAGTACACCACGTACACATCAGGTACACACTTGGAGCACAGCTGGGACACAGCTGGGGCGGGCCCAGGAAGTGTTTAGGGTTTCATCCCTACCAGTACCTAGGGAGAGTGGACCATGCTACCAGCACCCTAGGAAGGTGGATCATCCTACCAGTACCCCAAGAGGGTGGACCATCCTACCAGTACTCTTGGAGGGCGGATCATCCAACCAGTACCCCAGGAGGGTGGACCATCCTACAGTACCCCTGGGGGAAGGTCTGGGATAGCCCCGGGGTTGCTTGTTTTTTTCAATTCTTAAGTTTAAAATGTCCATAAATATATATTTCTATACTCGAAGCAGTGCTAGCAATTTAACTATTACTAACAATTTAACTAGTTCTAATAATTTAACTTGTGCTAACAATTTAACTAGCCCTAACAATTTAACTAGCCCTAACAATTTAACTAGCCCTAACAATTTAACTAGCCCTAACAATTTAACTAGCCCTAACAATTTAACTAGCCCTAACAATTTAACTAGCCCTAACAATTTAACTAGCCCTAACAATTTAACTAGCCCTAACAATTTAAGTGCTAAAAATTTAACTAGTACTAATAATTTAACTAATACTAACAGTTTAACTAGCACTAACAGTTTAACTAATACATACTAACAATCAACGCAAATCAAAAGGATTTTATTTATAGATAACTAAATAAGTACACGTACGCTCTTCTAACTGTAAATAGGCCGACGTAAAATGAATGTAATTGGGTATCTTGATCAAAATGGTAGAAAATTAAAAAAAAATCCGTATAGCATACAAACATACACTCAGCTTGAGTTATTCAAGCATCATTGTTAAGCTTTGTTAAGTCTCTCAGAGGATGTATACACTGGAAGGCGTATTTCAGTGTGTGTGTGTGTGTGTGTATGTATACACTGCGGGCTCGCTTTTGTCTCATTTTTTCTTAAGGATTTATGTATTTTTGTTCGGCTGTGCAGCCTTAATGACCCTCGTGTAGTGATAGGCTTGAAATGCCGTTAATTAAGGAACCAACCAGTGGATTCTGATCTACAGGATTAGTAAAATGGTTCACTAACTCCGTTCATCTCAGCTAATATGTCACAGTGGATGTGAGAAGTGGTAGTCAAGCTGTCTACCTGCTTTAAGCAGACAGGTAGTCGTCCCCACCGATACACTGACAGGCTAAGTGACTGATATCAGTAGACTAAGTTGATTAATCAGACCCATGTCATTATACCTCAGTAAGGATGTCATTATACCTCACTAAGGATGTCATTATACCTCAGCAAGTATGTCATTATTCCTTGGTGGAAAATAAATACAAATGCAGTATTATGCATGCCTTTATTGACTACGTTTCGCTCACATGGTGGGTTTTATCAAGTCACAAATAGATCTACCTAGAGAGTCAGGTGGAGAATGTTAGGTTGGATCTGTGAGGAACCTGCCCGAGACGGGCGGGTGTCTTCTGCCCTGGCGATGACTTTTGTGTCTTTATAGCTGACTAAATGCGTGTGGAAATTTCTGTGTAGAACGCAGGCGTTCCTTAAATCGTCCGTTCTGGCTGCGTATTGGAGTTCTGAAATACGTGTCTGGAGGTCTCTGGCTCTCTCGCCCATGTATAATTGGTTGCAGTCGTTGCAAGGGATTATGTATACCCCTGCAGAGGATTGAACCTTGTGGTGTCTATTACTGGTGACGTTCTTGAGGGTGTGGATGTGGAGGTAACACTTAAAATGAGGTATTGGATAAGATGTTAGAAACGTGTTTGGCAACGGAGTTGGTGGAGAGGACTATGTATCTTCTCTCGGAAGTATCTTGTCTGGGTGAGATATTATGTGCCTGGCGTCTGCAGTCTCTAATGAACCGACGAGGATTTCAACATTCACACTTGCCCGTCCAGTGTAGGTTCGTCACAAACCCAACATTCTCCACCTGACTCTCCACCTGACTCTCCACCTGACTCTCCACCTGACTCTCCACTTGACTCTCCACCTGACTCTCCACCCTACATATACTCTTGTACTTCTTAACCCAGGTAGATCTGTTTGTGACTTGATAAAGCCAACCGTGTGGGCGAAACGTAGTTAATAATGGATCGCATTATACTCCATTTGTCTATATTTGTCCATCGTGTCGGTATTTTCTACCATTTATCTCCATGCATCATTATACATTATTAAGAATGTCTCTAGAAATATATATTTGACATTAGACATAATTCTGGTTCACGTACATGACATCATGCATTAACGCAGCTATAGGAAGTAACCACGTCACTTTCACTCGGTAACCACGTCACTTTCACTCAATAAGCACGTCACTTTCACTGGGTAAATGCGTCACTATCATTCTAAAGCACACAGTTCTGTGCCTGCAGTATAGTCGTTGTCATCTTAAAAATCCCTTGTCAAGAACTTCTTGTAATTGCTGCCAGAGGAGCACCATGGCTGAGTGTACATCCGAACCGACCGAAACGTCGTCGTAAGCTCCTCTCTCCTATGTGCGGGTTATTTGTGTATCGTTCCAGTCATGGTATTGTGCCTTTATGTTAATTAGTTGAGTGCACTTGTTGTGTTCACTAGGTGAGTGCACTTGTTGTGTTCACTAGGTGAGTGCACTTGTTGTGTTCACTAGGTGAGTGCACTTGTGTTCACTAGGTGATTGCACTTGTTGTGTTCACTAGGTGAGTGCACTTGTTGTGTTCACTAGGTGAGTGCACTTGTTGTGTTCACTAGGTGAGTGCACTTGTTGTGTTCACTAGGTGAGTGCACTTGTTGTGTTCACTAGGTGAGTGCACTTGCTGTGTTCACTAGGTGAGTGCACTTGTGTTCACTAGGTGATTGCACTTGTTGTGTTCACTAGGTGAGTGCACTTGTTGTGTTCACTAGGTGAGTGCACTTGTGTTCGCTGGGTGATTGCACTTGTTGTGTTCACTAGGTGAGTGCACTTGTTGTGTTCACTAGGTGAGTGCACTTGTGTTCGCTGGGTGATTGCACTTGTTGTGTTCACTAGGTGAGTGCACTTGCTGTGTTCACTAGGTGAGTGCACTTGTTGTGTTCACTAGGTGAGTGCACTTGCTGTGTTCACTAGGTGAGTGCACTTGTTGTGTTCACTAGGTGAGTGCACTTGTTGTGTTCACTAGGTGAGTGCGCTTGTGTTCACTAGTGCACTTGTGTTCACTAGGTGATTGCACTTGTTGTGTTCACTAGGTGAGTGCACTTGTTGTGTTCACTAGGTGAGTGCACTTGTTGTGTTCACTAGGTGAGTGCACTTGTTGTGTTCACTAGGTGAGTGCACTTGTTGTGTTCACTAGGTGAGTGCACTTGCTGTGTTCACTAGGTGAGTGCACTTGTGTTCACTAGGTGATTGCACTTGTTGTGTTCACTAGGTGAGTGCACTTGTTGTGTTCACTAGGTGAGTGCACTTGTTGTGTTCACTAGGTGAGTGCACTTGTGTTCGCTGGGTGATTGCACTTGTTGTGTTCACTAGGTGAGTGCACTTGTTGTGTTCACTAGGTGAGTGCACTTGTGTTCGCTGGGTGATTGCACTTGTTGTGTTCACTAGGTGAGTGCACTTGCTGTGTTCACTAGGTGAGTGCACTTGTTGTGTTCACTAGGTGAGTGCACTTGCTGTGTTCACTAGGTGAGTGCACTTGTTGTGTTCACTAGGTGAGTGCACTTGTTGTGTTCACTAGGTGAGTGCACTTGTTGTGTTCACTAGGTGAGTGCACTTGTGTTCACTGGGTGAGTGCACTTGTGTTCACTAGGTGAATGCACTTGTGTTCACTAGGTGAGTGCACTTGTGTTCACTAGGTGAGTGCACTTGTGTTCACTAGGTGAGTGCACTTGTGTTCACTAGGTGAGTGCACTTGTGTTCACTAGGTGAGTGCACTTGTGTTCACTAGGTGAGTGCACTTGTGTTCACTAGGTGAATGCACTTGTGTTCACTAGGTGAGTGCACTTGTGTTCACTAGGTGAGTGCACTTGTGTTCACTGGGTGAGTGCACTTGTGTTCACTAGGTGAATGCACTTGTGTTCACTAGGTGAGTGCACTTGTGTTCACTGGGTGAGTGCACTTGTGTTCACTAGGTGAATGCACTTGTGTTCACTAGGTGAGTGCACTTGTGTTCACTGGGTGAGTGCACTTGTGTTCACTAGGTGAGTGCACTTGCTGTGTTCACTAGGTGAGTGCACTTGTTGTGTTCACTAGGTGAGTGCACTTGCTGTGTTCACTAGGTGAGTGCACTTGTTGTGTTCACTAGGTGATTGCACTTGTTGTGTTCACTAGGTGAGTGCACTTGTTGTGTTCACTAGGTGAGTGCACTTGTTGTGTTCACTAGGTGAGTGCACTTGCTGTGTTCACTAGGTGAGTGCACTTGTTGTGTTCACTAGGTGAGTGCACTTGTTGTGTTCACTAGGTGAGTGCACTTGTTGTGTTCACTAGGTGAGTGCACTTGTTGTGTTCACTAGGTGAGTGCACTTGTTGTGTTCACTAGGTGATTGCACTTGTTGTGTTCACTAGGTGAGTGCACTTGTTGTGTTCACTAGGTGAGTGCACTTGTTGTGTTCACTAGGTGAGTGCACTTGTTGTGTTCACTAGGTGAGTGCACTTGTTGTGTTCACTAGGTGAGTGCACTTGTTGTGTTCACTAGGTGAGTGCACTTGTTGTGTTCACTAGGTGAGTGCACTTGTTGTGTTCACTAGGTGAGTGCACTTGTTGTGTTCACTAGGTGAGTGCACTTGTTGTGTTCACTAGGTGAGTGCACTTGTTGTGTTCACTAGGTGAGTGCACTTGTTGTGTTCACTAGGTGAGTGCACTTGTTGTGTTCACTAGGTGAGTGCACTTGTTGTGTTCACTAGGTGAGTGCACTTGTGTTCACTAGGTGAATGCACTTGTGTTCACTAGGTGAGTGCACTTGTGTTCACTGGGTGAGTGCACTTGTGTTCACTGGGTGAGTGCACTTGTGTTCACTGGACTAGTTTGAAAGGTACAGTTTGTGTCACTGAGAGGACAACAGACTTCAAAATGTCTACGGTACTTGCTGGATTTATTCCAGTCATGGAAATCTTAGGCTTCAGCAACTACATCGGAGGCGACATACCTGGAGTATACCTGTAGAGGGTTTTGGGGGTCAACGTCCCCGCGGCCCGGCCTGAGACCAGGCCTCGTGGTGGATCAGGGTCTGATCAACTAGGCTGTTACTGCTGGCCACACGCCTGGCTGGTCAGGTACTGACTTACGGAAGTAGTCTACCATCTTTAATGACCAGCACGAGCGGTGAAGACCTCAATATCAGCACATGTGTACGACATCAGCTGACGAAATGTTGTGCTGACATCATCCACACCACATAACAGTGGTCCAAGGAGGACCCAGTCCTTGCATAACGTCTCCAGATTGTGACTTCTTTATGTGGTGTCCAGAATGAAAAATGTAAATTATAGTAAATGGTGTGTGTGTACTTACCTGTGGTTGCAGGGGTCGAGTCACAGCTCCTGGTGTGTGTGTGTGTGTGTGTGTGTGTGTGTGTGTGTGTGTGTTATGGCTTGTTCATTAAAATCTATCGTTACATAAAGCAGCAGACTACAATGTGATAGCAGTGATATTATTAATGTCATTAGTTCCTGTTACAACGTACAGCGTCTAAATACAGTAGATGTTCCTGATACAGTGCCTTAATAGATCTTCCTGATACAGTTATTTAATAGATCTTCCTGATACAGTACCTTAATAGATATTCCTGATAGAGTGTCCTAATAGATCTTCCTGATACAGTGTCTAAATAGATTTTCCTGATGCAGTGTCCTAATAGATCTTCCTGATACAGTACCTTAATAGATATTCCTGATACAGTGCCTTAATAGATTTTCCTGATACAGTGCCCTAATAGATCTTCCCGATACAATGTCTTAATAGATCTTCCTGATACAGTGTCTTAATAATGTAAATCTGATAATGTAAATCTGCGTCAAGATATAATGTTGTGTGAGCAAAGGTTCACGCTGTATGATGATAGGTTGAGTGTCTTACCACAGGCTGATACTTTAATTAATTCTCAATGCAATAACTTATAGATGTTAGAACTCCGTCGTTCCTAGCTACACAACTATTCTCACGTGTTGATAGATTATATTCTATGTTAATAGACTAAGATTAATGTTAATAGATCATGTTATGTGTTAATAGACTAGGTTACGTCTGAATAGATTATGTTACGTTTTAATAGACTATGTTACGTGTTAATAGACTATGTTACGGCTTGATAGACTGTGTTACGTCTTAATAGACTGTGCTACGTCTTAATAGACTGTGTTACGTCTTAATATACTATGTTACGTGTTAGACTATGTTACGTCTTGATAGCTATGTTACGTCTTAATATATTAATTTAATTTTTTATAGACTATATTTGATCATAATAGACCATGTTCTATATCAATAGATTGTCTATCTTAACCTGTTGTTTTTTCAGTAATCTGCAACTAAATTCAGATAGATACGCGAATGCTTTTATATGGAGAATTTTATTATTAAAGATTCGCGGGTATTCTCCCGGCCCGGGCCTTTTCCAAGTGGTGGCCAGACCTTGGCTCCTGCTTTAGGGAGTGTCTGAGACCTAAGTCTCCCATGGGAGGAGGCACAAGTACCCCCTCATCTTTGGGACCAACAGTCCTCAGGCCTAGCTTCTCGTAGGGAGAAGCTAGGCCTCTCTGGTCTGCCATCCCCGCCCCAAGGGGGCTAATGGGAATGACAGCCCTGAGAGCTGCAAGTTCGGGCTCAGGCACCTACCCTACCCTAAAAGGGTTGGGCATGGTGTCGATGATGGAGAATTTGCCACCTTAGCACATACATCAACAATTATTTTTTTCCCCCAAGATTAAAAAAAAATCCATGAGCACAATATCTCCCGAAATTAAATAAAAAATATTGAAAATCACGAATTTTAAATAATGTTAAATATTGCTATTAATTTTGAAATTAAGGTGGGTAAGTTAGGAATAAGTTTAGCAAGATTAGTAGCGATTGCTAAGTTAACTAAGCTAAATTACGGGTAACTTAAGTAAGATTAGTAAAGGGGTAACTTAAGTAAGGTTAGTAAAGGGGTAACTTAAGTAAGATTAGTTAAGGGGTAACTTAAGTAAGATTAGTAAAGGGGTAACTTAAGTAAGATTAGTTAAGGGGTAACTTAAGTAAGATTAGTAAAGGGGTAACTTAAGTAAGATTAGTTAAGGGGTAACTTAAGTAAGATTAGTAAAGGGGTAACTTAAGTAAGATTAGTTAAGGGGTAACTTAAGTAAGGTTAGTTAAGGGGTAACTTAAGTAAGGTTAGTTAAGGGGTAACTTAAGTAAGATTAATAAAGGGGTAACTTAAGTAAGGTTAGTTAAGGGGTAACTTAAGTAAGATTATTAAAGGGGTAACTTAAGTAAGGTTAGTTAAGGGATAACTTAAGTAAGGTTAGTTAAGGGGTAACTTAAGTAAGGTTAGTTAAGGGGTAACTTAAGTAAGGTTAGTTAAGGGGTAACTTAAGTAAGGTTAGTTAAGGGGTAACTTAAGTAAGATTATTAAAGGGGTAACTTAAGTAAGGTTAGTTAAGGGATAACTTAAGTAAGGTTAGTTAAGGGGTAACTTAAGTAAGATTAGTAAAGGGGTAACTTAAGTAAGATTAGTTAAGGGGTAACTTAAGTAAGGTTAGTTAAGGGGTAACTTAAGTAAGGTTAGTTAAGGGGTAACTTAAGTAAGATTATTAAAGGGGTAACTTAAGTAAGGTTAGTTAAGGGATAACTTAAGTAAGGTTAGTTAAGGGGTAACTTAAGTAAGGTTAGTTAAGGGGTAACTTAAGTAAGGTTAGTTAAGGGGTAACTTAAGTAAGGTTAGTTAAGGGGTAACTTAAGTAAGGTTAGTTAAGGGGTAACTTAAGTAAGGTTAGTTAAGGGGTAACTTAAGTAAAGTAAGTTAAAAGGTAAATTAAGTAAGGTTAGTTAAGGGGTAACTTAAGTAAGGTTAGTTAAGGGGTAACTTAAGTAAGGTTAGTTAAGGGGTAACTTAAGAAAGATTAGTAAATGGGTAACTTAAGTAAGGTTAGTTAAGGGGTAACCTAAGTATGGTTAGTTAAGGGGTAACTTAAGTAAGATTAGTTAAGGGATAACTTAAGTAAGGTTAATTAAGGGGTAACTTTAGTAAGGTTAGTTAAGGGGTAACTTAAGAAAGGGTAGTTAAGGGGTAACTTTAATAAGGTTAGTTAAAGGGTAACTTTAGTAAGGTTAGTTAAGGGGTAACTTAAGGTTAGTTAAGGGGCAATTTTAGTAAGGTTAGATATGGGGTAACTTAAGAAAGCTTAGTTAAGGAGTAATTTAAGTAAGGTCAGTTAAGGGATAACTTAAGTAAGGTTAGTTAAGGGGCATTTTTAGTAAGGTTAGATAAGGGGTAATTTAAGTAAGGTCATTTAAGGGGTAACTTAAGTAAGATTAGTTAAAGGGCAACTTTAGTAAGGCTAGCTAAAGGGTAACTTAAGTAACGTTAGTTAAGGGACAACTTCAGTAAGATTAGTTGCGATTGCTAAATAAGCTAAATTAGAAGAAATTACGCAGTGGAGGTTAATAATTATGTCAGTGCGTAACAGATCATTTTATTGGCTGAAAAGTTGAGTTCAGGAGAGAATGAGCCCCAGTCACCCCCAGGGGTGCATACACCTCAGCTGGGGCTCCAGTCACCCCCAGGGGTGCATACACCTCAGCTGGGGCTCCAGTCACCCCCAGGGGTGCATACACCTCAGCTGGGGCTCCAGTCACCCCCAGGGGTGCATACACCTCAGCTGGGGCTCCAGTCACCCCCAGGGGTGCATACACCTCAGCTGGGGCTCCAGTCACCCCCAGGGGTGCATACACCTCAGCTGGGGCTCCAGTCACCCCCAGGGGTGCATACACCTCAGCTGGGGCTCCAGTCACCCCCAGGGGTGCATACACCTCAGCTGGGGCTCCAGTCACCCCGAGGGGTGCATACACCTCAGCTGGGGCTCCAGTCACCCCCAGGGGTACATACACCTCAGCTGGGGCTCCAGTCACCCCCAGGGGTACATACACCACAGCTGGGGCTCCAGTCACCCCCAGGGGTGCATACACCTCAGCTGGGGCTCCAGTCACCCCCAGGGGTGCATACACCACAGCTGGGGCTCCAGTCACCCCCAGGGGTGCATACACCTCAGCTGAGGCTCCAGTCACCCCCAGGGGTGCATACACCTCAGCTGGGGCTCCAGTCACCCCCAGGGGTGCATACACCACAGCTGGGGCTCCAGTCACCCCCAGGGGTGCATACACCACAGCTGGGGCTCCAGTCACCCCCAGGGGTGCATACACTACAGCTGGGGCTCCAGTCACCCCCAGGGGTGCATACACCACAGCTGGGGCTCCAGTCACCCCCAGGGGTGCATACACCTCAGCTGGGGCTCCAGTCACCCCCAGGGGTGCATACACCTCAGTTGAGGCTCCAGTCACCCCCAGGAGTGCATACACCTCAGCTGAGGCTCCAGTCACCCCCAGGGGTGCATACACCTCAGCTGAGGCTCCAGTCACCCCCAGGGGTGCATACACATCAGCTGAGGCTCCAGTCACCCCCAGGGGTGCATACACCTCAGCTGGGGCTCCAGTCACCCCCAGGGGTGCATACACCCCAGCTGAGACTCCAGTCACCCCCAGGGGTGCATACACCTCAGCTGAGGCTCCAGTCACCCCCAGGGGTGCATACACCTCAGCTGAGGCTCCAGTCACCCCCAGGGGTGCATACACCTTAGCTGAGGCTCCAGTCACCCCCAGGGGTGCATACACCACAGCTGGGGCTCCAGTCACCCCCAGGGGTGCATACACCTTAGCTGAGGCTCCAGTCACCCCCAGGGGTGCATACACCTCAGCTGAGGCTCCAGTCACCCCCAGGGGTGCATACACCTCAGCTGAGGCTCCAGTCACCCCCAGGGATGCATACACCTCAGCTGAGGCTCCAGTCACCCCCAGGGGTGCATATACTTCAGCTGAGGCTCCAGTTACCCTCAGGGGTGCATACACCTCAGCTGAGGCTCCAGTCACCCCCAGGGGTGCATACACCTCAGCTGAGGCTCCAGTCACCCCCAGGGGTGCATATACTTCAGCTGAGGCTCCAGTCACCCTCAGGGGTGCATACACCTCAGCTAAGGCTCCAGTAACCCCCAGGGGTGCATACACCTCAGTTGAGGCTCCAGTCACCCCCAGGGGTGCATACACGCCAGCTGAGGCTCCAGTCACCCCCAGGGGTTCATGCGCCTCAGCTTGGGCTCCAGTCACCCCCCAGGGGTGCATACACCTCAGCTGAGGCTCCAGTCACCCCCAGGGGTGCATATACCTCAGCTGGGGCTCCAGTCACCCCCAGGGGTGCATGCTCCTCAGTTAAGGCTCCAGTCATCCCCAGGGGTGCATACACCTCAGCTGGGGCACCAATCACCCCCAGGGGTGCATACACCTCAGCTGAGGCTCCATTCACCCCCAGGGATGCATACACCTCATCTAAGGCTCCAGTAACCCCCAGGGGTGCATACACCTCAGCTGGGGCTTCAGTCGCCCCAGGGGTGCATACACCTCAGCTGAGGCTCCAGTCACCCCAAGAGGTGCATACACCCCAGCTGAGGCTCCAGTCACCCCCAGGAGTGCGTACACCTCAGCTGAGGCTCCAGTAACCCCCAGGGGTGAATACACCTCAGCTGGGGCTCCAGTCACCCCTAGGGGTGCATACACCTCAGCTGAGGCTCCAGTCACCCCCAGGGGTGCATACACCTCAGCTGGGGATCCAGTCACCCCCAGGGGTGCATACACCTCAGCTGAGGCTCCAGTCACCCCCAGGGGTGCATACACCTCAGCTGAGGCTCCAGTCACCCCCAGGGGTGCATACACTCAGCTGGGGCTCCAGTCACCCCCGAGGTGCATACACCTTAGCTGAGGCTCCAGTCACCCCTAGGGGTGCATACACCTCTGCTGAGGCTCCAGTCAACCCCAGGGGTGTATACACCTCAGCTGAGGCTCCAGCCACCCCCAGGGGTGCATACACTCAGCTGGGGCTCCAGTCATCCCTATGGGTGCTTACACCTCAGCTGAGGCTCCAGTCACTCCCAGAGGTGCATACACCTCGGCTGAGACTCCAGTCACCCCCAGGGTTATATGCACTCCAGATGAAGCTCCAGTCACCCCCAGGGGTGCATACACCTCAGCTTAGGCTCCAGCCACACCCAGGGTTATATACACCTCAGCTGAGGCTCCAGTCACCCTTACGGGTGCATACACCTCAGCTGAGGCTCCAGTCACCCCCAGGGTTATATACACCCCAGCTGAGGCTCCAGTCACTCCCAGGGTTATATATACCCCAGCTGAGGCTCCAGTCACCCCCAGGGGTGCATACACCTCAGCTGAGGCTTCAGTCACCCTTACGGGTGCATACTCCCTAGCTGAGGCTTCAGTCACCCCTAGTGGGTGCTCATTGAACTACAACACCTCACATTCTACACAACTGCTGTAGGCACCACTGCAGCCCCTTCTTACGAGTGCCCACGGGGTATGCAGGGCGCCTACTAGGCAGTCACACCATACCCAGTGAGAGAAACTTGGCGACTTCCCGCATGAAATCCTTGCAGCGAATTGTGCCTATGCGACACACATACACGACCCTACTGCCTCAACACACTGCCCAACAGGGAGGTTGGCCACATCCATCTACCAGAGATGCCCTCGCCTGCTGTCTCAACACACTGCCAACAGGGAGGTTGGCCACATCCATCTACCAGAGATGCCCTCGCCTGCTGTCTCAACACACTGCCAACAGGGAGGTTGGCCACATCCATCTACCAGAGATGCCCTCGCCTGCTGTCTCAACACACTGCCAACAGGGAGGTTGGCCACATCCATCTACCAGAGATGCCCTCGCCTGCTGCCTCAACACACTGCCCAACAGGGAGGTTGGCCACATCCATCTACCAGAGATGCCCTCGCCTGCTGTCTCAACACACTGCCCAGTGTTAGGATGTAGGTAGGTTTACGTTGATTCAGGTTTTTTAAGAATGAGGAGGCAGGTTCCTGGTCTGGATTTCACAACGACTGGACATGGATTACTAACTTTACCAGTCATAAACCCCTCATACAACCTCTATTCTACCCTGGGTGATTGGATGGGTGGGTGATGGTGTGGGTGAGTGATGGTGTGGGTGAGTGATGGTATGGGTGAGTGATGGTGTGGGTGAGTGATGGTGTGGGTGAGTGATGGTGTGGGTGAGTGATGGTGTGGGTGAGTGATGGTGTGGGTGAGTGATGGTGTGGGTGAGTGATGGTGTGGGTGAGTGATGGTGTGGGTGAGTGATGGTGTGGGTGAGTGATGGTGTGGGTGAGTGATGGTGTGGGTGAGTGATGGTGTCGGGTGGGTGATGGTGTCGGGTGGGTGGCTGGGTGGCTGGGTGACTGAGTGAGTGACTGGAGGACTGGGTGACTGAGTGACTGCGTGACTGAGTGACTGGGTGACTGAGTGGCTGAGTGACTAGGTGATTGGGTGACTTGGTGACTGGGTGACTGGGTGACTGGGTGGCTGAGTGACTGAGTGACTAAGTGACTAACTGACTGGGTGACTGAGTGACTGGGTGACTGGGTGACTGTGTGACTGAGTGACTGGGTGACTGGGTGACTGGGCGACTGGGTGACTTGGTGACTGAGTGACTGAGTGACTGAGTGACTGGGTGACTAGGTGACTGAGTGACTGGGTGACTGAGTGACTGGGTGACTGAGTGACTGGGTGACTGAATGACTTGGTGACTGGGTGACTGAGTGACTGGGTGACTGAGTGACTGAGTGACTGGGTGACTGGGTGACTGAGTGACTGAGTGACTGAGTGACTGGGTGACTGGGTGACTGAGTGACTGAGTGACTGAGTGACTGGGTGACTGAGTGACTGGGTGACTGGGTGACTGAGTGACTGGGTGACTGGGTGACTGAGTGCCTTGGTGACTGAGTGACTGAGTGACTGGGTGACTGACTGGGTGACTGAGTGACTGGGTGACTGGGTGACTGGGTGACTGGGTGACTGGGTGACTGAGTGACTGGGTGACTGGGTGACTGAGTGACTGAGTGACTGAGTGACTGGGTGACTGACTGGGTGACTGAGTGACTGAGTGCCTTGGTGACTGAGTGACTGGGTGACTGAGTGACTGGGTGACTGAGTGACTGGGTAACTGAGTGACTGAGTGACTGGGTGACTGAGTGACTGGGTGACTGGGTGACTGACTGGGTGACTGAGTGACTGGGTGACTTGGTGACTGGGTGACTGGGTGACTGAGTGACTGGGTGACTGGGTGACTGAGTGCCTTGGTGACTGAGTGACTGGGTGACTGACTGGGTGACTGAGTGACTGGATGACTGGGTGACTGAATGACTGGGTGACTGAGTGACTGGGTGACTGACTGGGTGACTGAGTGACTGGGTGACTGGGTGACTGAGTGACTGAGTGACTGGGTGACTGGGTGACTGAGTGACTGAGTGACTGAGTGACTGAGTGACTGAGTGACTGAGTGACTGGGTGACTGAGTGACTGAGTGACTGGGTGACTGGGTGACTGAGTGACTGAGTGACTGAGTGACTGAGTGACTGAGTGACTGAGTGACTGAGTGACTGGGTGACTGGGTGACTGAGTGACTGAGTGACTGGGTGACTGAGTGACTGGGTGACTGGGTGACTGAGTGACTGAGTGACTGAGTGACTGAGTGACTGAGTGACTGGGTGACTGAGTGACTGGGTGACTGGGTGACTGAGTGACTGGGTGACTGGGTGACTGAGTGACTGGGTGACTGAGTGACTGAGTGACTGGGTGGCTGGGTGACTGAGTGACTGGGTGACTGAGTGACTGGGTGACTGAGTGACTTGGTGACTGGGTGACTGAGTGACTGGGTGACTGAGTGACTGAGTGACTGGGTGACTGGGTGACTGAGTGACTGAGTGACTGGGTGACTAGGTGACTGAGTGACAGGTGACTGTGTGAGTGACAGGTGACTGAGTGACTGGGCGACTGGGTGACTGAGTGACTGCGTGACTGAGTGACTGAGTGACTGAGTGACTGAGTGACTGAGTGACTGGGTGACTGAGTGACTGGGTGACTGGGTGACTGAGTGACTGGGTGACTGGGTGACTGAGTGACTGAGTGACTGGGTGACTGGGTGACTGAGTGACTGAGTGACTGGGTGACTGGGTGACTGGGAAAGACCTCAGGTTCTTAATAATTTCAGTCTATATCTTCCTGGTCAATAAAATTCAACAATAACTCTCGGTATATTACACCAAAAAATAAATTTACAATAAGCTTGAAAAAGCTTCATTGTTCATTATTACTGACAAAATAGACCTTACGTATTTATGGTGAAAAATATATAAGATGTATATAACTTATATATATCACAGGACATTGGCACATCAAGTAGTTTATATATATATATATATATATATATATATATATATATATATATATATATATATATATATATATATATATATATATATATATATATATATATATATATATATATATATATATTGTAATGTTGATAATACTGTGTATATAAAGTAAGGTTGCAGCCTCAGTGACTTGCAATAATGATGATGTTAATAATAATAATAATAATAATAATAATAATAATAATAATAATAATAATAATAATAATAATAATAATATTAATAATAATTATGATGATAATAGTTGTTTTCAGGATTTTCGACTTTAAGTTCACTTGCCAAATCAAAGTTCACATAAGTTCAGTACACAGGTACAAAGTTCAATATTCACAACATAGGCTGAACACGCAGGTATAGTTTTCACATTGTTCACATCATAGATTTAAATTACAGTTTCAAGATTTCATAGTGTTCGCATTATAAGTTCAACATACACTGGTACAAGGTTCACAAGGTTCACATTAGAGCAGGTTTTCGTAGTTTTGCCAGGATGGGTCGTGACCTGAGTCTTCTTCATGTGGTGACCCGGCAGTGACTCCTGAAGGAGTGTCGGAGATTGCACAAATGAAGTACCGTTTACAGCCCTATGACGGGGACAGCACTATGACAAGAGCACGGTGAGTCTTCTTCAGCATAAATGGTGTAGTAATTAGCTACAACGTCCTACAGCTGGGGTACAGCATATCTTGGGTTCGAGTGGTGTCAGGACTGGTGTTCTCGCTACCATGAAGCTGTCCACTCTCAAAAATTCTGCTCCATTTGAGCCTTTCCTGGCACTCTGGCCGCAGCCCGAGTGACAGAGTGACTCGGGAGATTCTCTGGAGATGTGTTGAACACCTGACGTCTGTGTGTCTGTGGTGCTCATCAGAGTCTGGTTGATTGATTCGTCAGGAACTGCGTCTTGACACGGGTCTTAATCCTAAGATGACCCATCTGAGGATCTCAAAGGAGACGTCGATGTAATTCATCTGCTCCGTGGCCGCGATCAGGGTCTTGCTGTAGTCCCTGTGCACTCAGCTGCAAAACATTTTATGCACTACGGTGAGCTGAGGCCATCAGACCCCCCCCCCCCGACTATCTCTGGACCCTGTGATGGGTGGTAGGGTAAATTTGCAAATAAATTCAAGGACTCTGTTATGTCCCTCATGCATATATTCAAGACGATCTTCACTATAATTCTGAATATCTCTTTGTTTTCTTCTGAGTCTGTCAGATCATTTATGACATCGGTGAAGCACGTGCCTGTAGACATAATCTCATGGCTCAGAGGTAATAGGTATAGCTTGCTTTGTTCCCTTAGGCTACAGTGTTCTTCACTGGTGACTGTTGTGGTGTTGAAGTTGAGGCGTTGGCGGTAGTGTTCCAGCAGCATGGAGCCTGCTGGATGTCGTGAGTTAGAGCTGAAGTGTTCGGAGCTGCCTGAGAAAGCTGCACGAGGCTGCTATTCGGTGGCGAGGGCTCTAATTAAGGTTGGAGGCTGGATAACTGGGGTTTTCCATGCTGCCCTGACCCGGGGAATGCTATGACTGCTTCGCCTCACTTGTTTGCAGTAAATAAACTCCTTCTACGCGCATATGTTGCATTCTTTTCAGTATCAATGGACTGCAGTCTGAGGGACTGATTACCTCAAACTCCTTCGTATCTTTAATCATTCTACTCTGTACTCGACTGAGGAAGCCACTGATGCGAAATGTTTCCACATTAAAGATATTGGTTCAGAGAACCTGTCACTTCTCTCTGAACCGGTTACCTATACCACTGACCTATGTTAGTCAGGTCCGCCATAAATCCAACACTTCTCAAACATTTGTCCAACCTTCTTTATAAACCTGTGGAAAGGTGAACACTTGGTTCTAGGCTGAGTGTTACACTTCAGGAAGAGCTAAGTTGAGTGTTACACTTCAGGAAGAGCTACACTGAGTGTTACACTTCAGGAAGAGCTAAGTTGAGTGTTACACTTCAGGAAGAGCTAAGTTGAGTGTTACACTTCAGGAAGAGCTACACTGAGTGTTGCACTTCAGGAAGAGCTACACTGAGTGTTACACTTCAGGAAGAGCTAAGTTGAGTGTTACACTTCAGGAAGAGCTAAGTTGAGTGTTACACTTCAGGAAGAGCTACACTGAGTGTTGCACTTCAGGAAGAGCTAAGTTGAGTGTTACACTTCAGGAAGAGCTAAGTAGAGTGTTACACTTCAGGAAGAGCTACACTGAGTGTTGCACTTCATCTTGCACTGAATATTCTTCATCTTGCACTTCAAGAACCTCCTCGTCATCCTCAGTGTCAGTGAGAGGATGTACGGATGGCGGAAGGACCTCCGGATGCCGCGAGCGGACGTGTCTGTCAAGATCCCGTCTACGAACTAGCACCTTCCCGCAGTGGTCACACCTGTATGGAGTCTCTCCCTCAGCGTGAAGCCTTACGTGCTTATTGAGGTTGCTGGGGTCACCGAACGGCCGCAGGCACACCTTGCACTTCAGGGGTTTGTAGCCCGTGTGGGTACGGATGTGGATTTTCAGGCCGTACTTGCGGGAGTAGAGCTTGCCGCAGTAGAGGCAGAGGTGGCCGCGCCGACTGCGGCCTAGATTTGACACTAGAGTCTCCACTTCGGCGCAGGGGTCCACCACAACCCCAGCGCCGCCTGCGTCAAGCATGGGTCGGGCAGCACCAGTCAGGGGCATGACAGGCATTAGTGGCTGAGTAGCACTGGTGCTCTGGGGGTGGGTATGTGTGGGTAGCAGTGTTCTGAGCAGCAAGTGTGGGTGGATTAGCAAACCTGAGCCGTGTGTGGGCTGTGGACCGCCCATTATGAGTGGGTGCACCGTGGATGAACCCCTGAAGGCCCCCCGGGACGGTCCAGCAGGAAGGAGGCCAGGAGACCTGGGGAACATCTGCAGTCTTGGTCCAGGACCCTCCAGCCGACCAGTGACGCTGCCGCCTACTCTTCGGAAGGCCGAACGAGGCTCCTGCTGGACCTGTCTTGGGGAAGCTGGTCGTGTGCAGCTCATGGGTGAGCTGGTGGAGTCGGGAGACACGGACTCACTACCCCCGGGTGACCCCCGACCCCCAGACGCCACGGGGGACATCCCTGGGGAGCTGTTGACCCCTCGGGAAGGTGATCGTTGTGGCTTGGATGACCCAGAGAGTTCCCCCAGGGAGGTGGGTGAGAGAAGGGGCGTGAACCAGGGCTTGCGGGGGGTGTGGGCAGGTGGGCAGGACACACGTGCCCACAGTTGCTGGGATGGCAGGGTGTCACAGCGGGAAGCTAGGTGTAGTTTCAGGGGGTTGGGTGCTGTAAAGTGCTGTTCACAGTGAGGACACACGTACACTCCATCTGTAAACAATACACAATCTTACTCCAACAATCTCTAACTTAACTTCATTGTCAATATAACAATAATAATGACGTGATCCATCACATAACAAATTTTTTTCATTATTACTTATCGATGAAGGACTTGGAAGTCCCTGATACAACCTTTGTTATCACTGTATAATCTTAGTTACATGAAGGGAACTCTTCAGACTCCCATTAACAATATTTTCATTATGTAATCTGCAACAGCCTGATACATTTAGATAATTCTCCTTAACTAGTTGTCTTTGAAAATTATTTCACTGACAGAGACATAATAGACTATTCTAAAAATCAGAGGCCAACCTTCATACACTTCTACGAGTTTTGCTACATTTCTTGATCTAAAATGTGCATTTGATAGTCGCAAAGAAAAGTTATTTTTCTTTAACTAGACAAGATGAATATTGGTGGTAATCTAATCAGTTGGATGATAGATTACACTATGTAACAAAATTTCACTTCTGTCGTGTTCCTGGGAAATAATGCTGTTGGAGTGTGAGCAGGGTTATATTTTGTGAAGGGATTCAGGGAAACCGGTTAGCCGGTTTCCCTGAGGGGGTTTGGGATATTGGCAGTTTGGAGGACCGTCGAAACTGTATATATGTGTATATATGTGTATATATATATATATATATATATATATATATATATATATATATATATATATATATATATATATATATATATATATATATATATATATATATATGCTTACTTCTGATATGTGATGTCTCCAGCCACCAGTACCCCGTCTTTCACCTGCAGGAGGGACACCATAGTGGCTTAAGTTACAGTAGTGCCCATTAACAGACTAATACAGTTTTACCTACTGACAGATCAAGCTTGTTATCTTCGTGTGTGTCAAGCGTTATCTTCGTGTGTGTCAAGCGTTATCTTCGTGTGTGTCAAGTGTTATCTTCGTGTGTGTCAAGCGTTATCTTCGTGTGTGTCAAGCGTTATCTTCGTGTGTGTCAAGTGTTATCTTCGTGTGTGTCAAGTGTTATCTTCGTGTGTGTCAAGTGTTATCTTCGTGTGTGTCAAGTGTTATCTTCGTGTGTGTCAAGCGTTATCTTCGTGTGTGTCAAGCGTGTGTGTCAAGTGTTATCTTCGTGTGTGTCAAGTGTTATCTTCGTGTGTGTCAAGCGTTATCTTCGTGTGTGTCAAGTGTTATCTTCGTGTGTGTCAAGTGTTATCCTCGTGTGTGTCAAGTGTTATCTTCGTGTGTGTCAAGTGTTATCTTCGTGTGTGTCAAGTGTTATCTTCGTGTGTGTCAAGTGTTATCTTCGTGTGTGTCAAGCGTTATCTTCGTGTGTGTCAAGTGTTATCTTCGTGTGTGTCAAGTGTTATCTTCGTGTGTGTCAAGTGTTATCTTCGTGTGTGTCAAGTGTTATCTTCGTGTGTGTCAAGTGTTATCTTCGTGTGTGTCAAGCGTTATTTTCGTGTGTGTCAAGTGTTATCTTCGTGTGTGTCAAGTGTTATCTTCGTGTGTGTCAAGCGTTATCTTCGTGTGTGTCAAGCGTTATCTTCGTGTGTGTCAAGTGTTATCGTGTGTTCGTGTGTGTCAAGTGTTATCTTCGTGTGTGTCAAGTGTTATCTTCGTGTGTGTCAAGTGTTATCAAGTGTTATTCGTGTGTGTCAAGTGTTATCAAGTGTTATCCTCGTGTGTGTCAAGTGTTATCTTCGTGTGTGTCAAGTGTTATCTTCGTGTGTGTCAAGTGTTATCCTCGTGTGTGTCAAGTGTTATCTTCGTGTGTGTCAAGTGTTATCTTCGTGTGTGTCAAGTGTTATCTTCGTGTGTGTCAAGTGTTATCTTCGTGTGTGTCAAGTGTTATCTTCGTGTGTGTCAAGTGTTATCTTCGTGTGTGTCAAGTGTTATCTTCGTGTGTGTCAAGCGTTATCTTCCTGTGTGTCAAGTGTTATCTTCGTGTGTGTCAAGTGTTATCTTCGTGTGTGTCAAGTGTTATCCTCGTGTGTGTCAAGTGTTATCCTCGTGTGTGTCAAGTGTTATCCTCGTGTGTGTCAAGTGTTATCTTCGTGTGTGTCAAGCGTTATCCTCGTGTGTGTCAAGTGTTATCTTCGTGTGTGTCAAGTGTTATCTTCGTGTGTGTCAAGTGTTATCCTCGTGTGTGTCAAGTGTTATCCTCGTGTGTGTCAAGTGTTATCTTCGTGTGTGTCAAGTGTTATCCTCGTGTGTGTCAAGTGTTATCCTCGTGTGTGTCAAGTGTTATCTTCGTGTGTGTCAAGTGTTATCCTCGTGTGTGTCAAGTGTTATCTTCGTGTGTGTCAAGTGTTATCTTCGTGTGTGTCAAGTGTTATCTTCGTGTGTGTCAAGCTGGTCAATGAAACAGAGGTGTGAGATAAATTATCACACACCTGTAACACCATAGGTGTGTGAGACAGATGTGACAGGTGTGTGAGACAGATGTTACAGATGTGTGGGACAGGTGTGTGAGACAGGTTTTACAGGTTTGTGAGACAGGTGTTACAGGCGTGTGGGAAAGGTGGTACAGGTGTATGAGACAGGTGCGTGGGACAGGTGTTACAGGTGTGTGAGACATGTTACAGGTGTGTGGAACAGGTGTTGCAGGTGTATGAGACAGAA